>NW_027371034.1:0-31206 GCF_046119375.1 Phyllobates terribilis | reverse complement strand
GTGAAAACCATTTCTGGTGACTACCTCTTGAAGCTCATCAAGAGAATGCCAAGAGTGTGCAAAGCAGCAAAGCAAAAGGTGGCTACTTTGAAGAACCTAGAATATAAGACATATTTTCAGTTGTTTCACACTTTTTTGTTAAGTATATAATTCCACAGGTGTTAATTCATAGTTTTGATGCCTTCAATGTGAATGTACAATTTTCAAAGTCATGAAAATACAGAAAAATCTTTAAATGAGAAGGTGTGTCCAAACTTTTGGTCTGTACTGTATGTACATACAAACACACAGAAATAATGTCTATATCCATTTACTCCCATTAATAACGTCCTTATATACACATATATATCTGTCCAGGTATGCCTGCATCCAAGTATACATACACAGGCATTTATATAGACATGTAGAGACACAATTACATCTATCTCTACCCATGATCCTCTACACACCGAGAGCTGAGGATTTATCACACCCTCTGATTGACACTTAGTTGCTGTTGAAAGCAGCCAATCACAGCACTGCGTTCATTTTCTATAGCATTATGAGTGGAGTTTGCACTTAGTTGCTATAGGCCACAGTTTTTCCACGGTTGTTATACGTCTCCCCACTCATTTAATTCCGTCCTTAAGATATTAGATCGCTGGATACCTGGTATCAGGAAGCTGCCATAACTCACTGTGTCCACAAGATGGAGCCTCTGTATAAATAATCGCTTCTGTACCTCTAATTGCCAGCATGTTTCCTGCTGCTCCTCCGCCGGCTGTCGGGTTGTGGCTCCTCCTCCCTCGGACAGGACCTCGCGCTTCTGCCTCCTCCGCGGTTTGGCAGCTAATGCGCGTAGATTCTGATTATATCAGCTAGGAGTCGATTGTGACGTCACAGCGCGGGCGGCCAGCTACGTTCTAAAGGGGCGGAGCTTATGAGGTACTGCTTCTACCGAGCAAATACTGCTGGTGAGCAAGTGGGAGGGGTCTAATGTAATAGCTGCCGAAATACTGACCATAAGCCTCTGTATATACTGCTCATCAGTCACTGTATATACTGCTCATCAGTCACTGTGTATACTGCTCATCAGTCACTGTGTATACTGCTCATCAGTCACTGTGTATACTGCTCATCAGTCACTGTGTATACTGCTCATCAGTCACTGTATATAGTGCTCATCAGTCACTGTGTATAGTGCTCATCAGTCACTGTGTATAGTGCTCATCAGTCACTGTATATAGTGCTCATCAGTCACTGTATATACTGCTCATCAGTCACTGTATATACTGCTCATCAGTCACTGTATATACTGCTCATCAGTCACTGTATATAGTGCTCATCAGTCACTGTATATAGTGCTCATCAGTCGCTGTATATAGTGCTCATTAGTCACTGTATATAGTGCTCATCAGTCGCTGTATATACTGCTCACCAGTCACTGTATATACTGCTCATAAGTCACTGTATATACTGCTCATCAGTCACTGTATATACTGCTCATCAGTCACTGTGTATAGTGCTCATCAGTCACTGTATATAGTGCTCATCAGTCACTGTATATATTGCTCATCAGTCACTGTATATAGTGCTCATCAGTCACTGTATATAGTGCTCATCAGTCACTGTATATACTGCTCATCAGTCACTGTGTATAGTGCTCATCAGTCACTGTATATAGTGCTCATCAGTCACTGTATATAGTGCTCATCAGTCACTGTATATACTGCTCATCAGTCACTGTGTATAGTGCTCATCAGTCACTGTATATACTGCTCATCAGTCACTGTATATACTGCTCATCATTCACTGTATATAGTGCTCATCAGTCACTGTATATACTGCTCATCAGTCACTGTGTATAGTGCTCATCAGTCACTGTATATACTGCTCATCAGTCACTGTATATAGTGCTCATCAGTCAATGTATATACTGCTCATCAGTCACTGTGTATAGTGCCCATCAGTCACTGTATATACTGCTCATCTGCAACTGTGTATAGTTATCATCAGTCACTGTGTATAGGGCTCATCAGTCACTGTATATAGGGCTCATCAGTCACTGTATATACGGCTCATCAGTCACTGTATATACTGCTCATCAGTCACTGTGTATAGTGATCATCAGTCACTGTGTATAGTGCTCATCAGTCACTGTATATAGTGCTCATCAGTCACTGTATATAGTGCTCATCAGTCACTGTGTATAGGGCTCATCAGTCACTGTATATAGTGCTCATCAGTCACTGTATATACTGCTCATCAGTCACTGTGTATATTGCTCATCAGTCACTGTATATACTGCTCATCAGTCACTGTATATACTGCTCATCAGTCACTGTGTATAGTGATCATCAGTCACTGTGTATAGGGCTCATCAGTCACTGTATATAGGGCTCATCAGTCACTGTATATACTGCTCATCAGTCACTGTATATAGAGCTCATCAGTCACTGTGTATAGTGCTCATCAGTCACTGTGTATAGTGCTCATCAGTCACTGTATATAGTGCTCATCAGTCACTGTATATACTGCTCATCAGTCACTGTATATACTGCTCATCAGTCACTGTATATAGTGCTCATCAGTCACTGTATATAGTGCTCATCAATCACTGTATATACTGCTCTTCAGTCACTGTATATACTGCTCATCAGTCACTGTATATACTGCCCATCAGTCACTGTGTATACTGCTCATCAGTCACTGTGTATAGTGATCATCAGTCACTGTGTATAGTGCTCATCAGTCACTGTATATAGTGCTCATCAGTCACTGTATATACTGCTCATCAGTCACTGTGTATAGTGCTCATCAGTCACTGTATATACTGCTCATCAGTCACTGTATATACTGCTCATCAGTCACTGTGTATAGTGCTCATCAGTCACTGTATATACTGCTCATCAGTCACTGTATATACTGCTCATCAGTCACTGTGTATAGTGCTCATCAGTCACTGTATATACTGCTCATCAGTCACTGTATATACTGCTCATCAGTCACTGTATATACTGCTCATCAGTCACTGTGTATAGTGCTCATCAGTCGCTGTATATACTGCTCATCAGTCACTGTATATAGTGCTCATCAGTCACTGTATATAGTGCTCATCAGTCACTGTATATACTGCTCATCAGTCACTGTGTATAGTGCTCATCAGTCGCTGTATATACTGCTCATCAGTCGCTGTATATAGTGCTCATCAGTCACTGTATATACTGCTCACCAGTCACTGTATATACTGCTCATCAGTCACTGTATATAGTGCTCATCAGTCACTGTATATAGTGCTCATCAGTCACTGTATATAGTGCTCATCAGTCACTGTATATAGTGCTCATCAGTCACTGTATATACTGCTCATCAGTCACTGTATATACTGCTCATCAGTCACTGTATATAGTGCTCATCAGTCACTGTATATAGTGCTCATCAGTCACTGTATATAGTGCTCATCAGTCACTGTATATACTGCTCATCAGTCACTGTATATACTGCTCATCAGTCACTGTGTATAGTGCTCATCAGTCACTGTGTATAGTGCTCATCAGTCACTGTATATAGTGCTCATCAGTCACTGTGTATAGTGCTCATCAGTCACTGTATATAGTGCTCATCAGTCACTGTATATACTGCTCATCAGTCACTGTATATACTGCTCATCAGTCACTGTGTATAGTGATCATCAGTCACTGTGTATAGGGCTCATCAGTCACTGTATATAGGGCTCATCAGTCACTGTGTATAGTGATCATCAGTCACTGTGTATAGGGCTCATCAGTCACTGTATATAGTGCTCATCAGTCACTGTGTATAGTGCTCATCAGTCACTGTATATAGTGCTCATCAGTCACTGTATATACTGCTCATCAGTCACTGTATATACTGCTCATCAGTCACTGTATATACTGCTCATCAGTCACTGTATATACTGCTCATCAGTCACTGTGTATAGTGCTCATCAGTCACTGTATATAGTGCTCATCAGTCACTGTGTATAGTGCTCATCAGTCACTGTATATAGTGCTCATCAGTCACTGTATATACTGCTCATCAGTCACTGTATATACTGCTCATCAGTCACTGTGTATAGTGATCATCAGTCACTGTGTATAGGGCTCATCAGTCACTGTATATACTGCTCATCAGTCACTGTGTATAGTGATCATCAGTCACTGTGTATAGGGCTCATCAGTCACTGTATATAGTGCTCATCAGTCACTGTGTATAGTGCTCATCAGTCACTGTATATACTGCTCATCAGTCACTGTGTATAGGGCTCATCAGTCACTGTATATAGTGCTCATCAGTCACTGTATATACTGCTCATCAGTCACTGTATATACTGCTCATCAGTCACTGTGTATAGTGCTCATCAGTCACTGTGTATAGTGCTCATCAGTCACTGTATATACTGCTCATCAGTCACTGTATATAGTGCTCATCAGTCACTGTATATACTGCTCATCAGTCACTGTATATACTGCTCATCAGTCACTGTGTATAGTGCTCATCAGTCACTGTGTATAGTGCTCATCAGTCACTGTATATAGTGCTCATCAGTCACTGTATATACTGCTCATCAGTCACTGTGTATAGTGCTCATCAGTCACTGTATATAGTGCTCATCAGTCACTGTATATAGTGCTCATCAGTCACTGTATATAGTGCTCATCAGTCACTGTATATACTGCTCATCAGTCACTGTATATACTGCTCATCAGTCACTGTGTATAGGGCTCATCAGTCACTGTATATACGGCTCATCAGTCACTGTATATACTGCTCATCAGTCACTGTATATAGTGATTATCAGTCACTGTGTATAGGGCTCATCAGTCACTGTATATACTGCTCATCAGTCACTGTGTATAGTGCTCATCAGTCACTGTATATACTGCTCATCAGTCACTGTGTATAGTGCTCATCAGTCACTGTATATACTGCTCATCAGTCACTGTATATACTGCTCATCAGTCACTGTGTATAGTGATCATCAGTCACTGTGTATAGAGCTCATCAGTCACTGTATATAGGGCTCATCAGTCACTGTATATACTGCTCATCAGTCACTGTATATAGAGCTCATCAGTCACTGTATATACTGCTCATCAGTCACTGTATATAGTGCTCATCAGTCACTGTATATAGTGCTCATCAGTCACTGTATATAGTGCTCATCAGTCACTGTATATAGTGCTCTTCAGTCACTGTATATACTGCTCATCAGTCACTGTATATACTGCTCATCAGTCACTGTGTATACTGCTCATCAGTCACTGTGTATAGTGCTCATCAGTCACTGTATATACTGCTCATCAGTCACTGTATATACTGCTCATCAGTCACTGTGTATAGTGATCATCAGTCACTGTGTATAGGGCTCATCAGTCACTGTATATAGGGCTCATCAGTCACTGTATATACTGCTCATCAGTCACTGTATATACTGCTCATCAGTCACTGTATATAGTGCTCATCAGTCACTGTATATAGTGCTCATCAGTCACTGTATATAGTGCTCATCAGTCACTGTATATACTGCTCTTCAGTCACTGTATATACTGCTCATCAGTCACTGTGTATACTGCTCATCAGTCACTGTGTATACTGCTCATCAGTCACTGTGTATACTGCTCATCAGTCACTGTGTATAGTGATCATCAGTCACTGTGTATAGTGCTCATCAGTCACTGTGTATAGTGCTCATCAGTCACTGTATATACTGCTCATCAGTCACTGTGTATAGTGCTCATCAGTCACTGTATATAGTGCTCATCAGTCACTGTATATACTGCTCATCAGTCACTGTATATACTGCTCATCAGTCACTGTATATAGTGCTCATCAGTCACTGTATATAGTGCTCATCAGTCACTGTATATACTGCTCATCAGTCACTGTGTATAGTGCCCATCAGTCACTGTATATACTGCTCATCAGTCACTATACATACTGCTCATCAGTCACTGTGTATAGTGATCATCAGTCACTGTGTATAGGGCTCATCAGTCACTGTATATAGGGCTCATCAGTCACTGTATATACGGCTCATCAGTCACTGTGTATAGTGCTCATCAGTCACTGTGTATAGGGCTCATCAGTCACTGTATATAGTGCTCATCAGTCACTGTGTATAGTGCCCATCAGTCACTGTATATACTGCTCATCAGTCACTGTATATCCTGCTCATCAGTCACTGTGTATCCTGATCATCAGTCACTGTGTATAGGGCTCATCAGTCACTGTATATAGTGCTCATCAGTCACTGTATATACTGCTCATCAGTCACTGTGTATAGTGCTCATCAGTCACTGTATATACTGCTCATCAGTCACTGTATATACTGCTCATCAGTCACTGTATATAGTGATCATCAGTCACTGTGTATAGTGCCCATCAGTCACTGTATATACTGCTCATCAGTCACTGTATATAGTGCTCATCAGTTACTGTGTATAGTGATCATCAGTCACTGTGTATAGGGCTCATCAGTCACTGTATATAGTGCTCATCAGTCACTGTATATACTGCTCATCAGTCACTGTGTATAGTGCTCATCAGTCACTGTATATACTGCTCATCAGTCACTGTATATACTGCTCATCAGTCACTGTATATAGTGATCATCAGTCACTGTGTATAGGGCTCATCAGTCACTGTATATAGGGCTCATCAGTCACTGTATATAGAGCTCATCAGTCACTGTATATACCACTCATCAGTCACTGTATATAGTGCTCATCAGTCACTGTATATAGTGCTCATCAGTCACTGTATATACTGCTCTTCAGTCACTGTATATACTGCTCATCAGTCACTGTATATACTGCTCATCAGTCACTGTGTATACTGCTCATCAGTCACTGTGTATAGTGATCATCAGTCACTGTGTATAGTGCTCATCAGTCACTGTATATAGTGCTCATCAGTCACTGTATATAGTGCTCATCAGTCACTGTGTATAGTGCTCATCAGTCACTGTATATAGTGCTCATCAGTCACTGTATATACTGCTCATCAGTCACTGTATATAGTGCTCATCAGTCACTGTATATAGTGCTCATCAGTCACTGTATATACTGCTCATCAGTCACTGTATATAGTGCTCATCAGTCACTGTATATAGTGCTCATCAGTCACTGTGTATAGTGCTCATCAGTCACTGTGTATAGTGCTCATCAGTCACTGTATATAGTTCTCATCAGTCACTGTATATAGTGCTCATCAGTCACTGTGTATAGTGCCCATCAGTCACTGTATATACTGCTCATCAGTCACTGTATATACTGCTCATCAGTCACTGTGTATAGTGCTCATCAGTCACTGTATATACTGCTCATTAGTCACTGTATATAGTTCTCATCAGTCACTGTATATAGTGCTCATCAGTCACTGTGTATAGTGCCCATCAGTCACTGTATATACTGCTCATCAGTCACTGTATATACTGCTCATCAGTCACTGTTTATAGTGATCATCAGTCACTGTATATAGGGCTCATCAGTCACTGTATATACTGCTCATCAGTCACTGTATATAGTGCTCATCAGTCACTGTGTATAGTGCCCATCAGTCACTGTATATACTGCTCATCAGTAACTGTATATACTGCTCATCAGTCACTGTGTATAGTGATCATCAGTCACTGTGTATAGGGCTCATCAGTCACTGTATATAGTGCTCATCAGTCACTGTGTATACTGCTCATCAGTCACTGTGTATAGTGCTCATCAGTCACTGTATATACTGCTCATCAGTCACTGTATATACTGCTCATCAGTCACTGTGTATAGTGATCATCAGTCACTGTGTATAGGGCTCATCAGTCACTGTATATAGGGCTCATCAGTCACTGTATATACGGCTCATCAGTCACTGTATATAGATCTCATCAGTCACTGTATATAGTGCTCATCAGTCACTGTATATAGTGCTCATCAGTCACTGTATATAGTGCTCATCAGTCACTGTATATACTGGTCTTCAGTCACTGTATATACTGCTCATCAGTCACTGTGTATACTGCTCATCAGTCACTGTGTATAGTGATCATCAGTCACTGTGTATAGTGCTCATCAGTCACTGTATATAGTGCTCATCAGTCACTGTATATGTGGCGCCCCAGGGGTCTGGTTTCCACAGTGGCGGCAGTTTTGTGTCTGGGAGCAGGTGGGAGGTCTCTTGGTCAGGAATCCTGTGCGTGCCACGCCTCCTGCCCGGTCCTGGGAGGGGAAGGACTTCCCCTATATGAACCTGGGGCTGAGGCAGGGTTAGTGAGTAGAGAAGAAGTAGAGACAGAGAAAAGAAGCAAATATAGGAACAGAACATCAGGAGCTCTGTGGGAGCAGTGTTACAAGGAGTCAGGGGCTGGCAGCTGCAGAGCTCGCCCTGACTGAGAAGATTTCTTACCGGACCCGGAGTCCGAGGCTGTGGGGACTAACTCCTACCCAGCAGCAGAATCCGTCAGGCAGGGGATTCCAGGTCCTCTGGCCAAGAAACCCGAAGGCACGGTCACACGCATGGGACCAGCACCGCCGTCGTGGAGCGGAAGCTACTAGAAGGCCCCGAGTCACCGGCCATACGGGTGAGCACCACACGGCACACTCAGGGACGTGGGCTACTTTTACCCGCCTCTAGCAAGGTAGCCAGAAGAGTACAGTTAGTTTGGGAGGCCTACAACTCCGCCTGGCCAGGGGAGATCCCATCTGCTCAAGGACTGACCAGGCCCCAATCGCTAGCCAGTACTCCGGGAGGGTCTATCTTTGTCACCAGTAAAGACCCTGAACTACACCGTACCGTCTCCGAGTGGTTCCTGCTACCCCCATCGTCCACGTCGGCTGCCCTGAGGCCATACCCCTCCCGTTGGGGGTTATACTATCACGCTGCACAATCCTACCACCGGCCTCAGCGGTCTGCCCTGCAGCGGCAGCTCCATAGCTGCATTCAACGGGTGGCGTAGTCGTCCAACATCTACCGCTAATACAGCGCCACTTAGTCTGACTCCCTGGGCACGGACCGGGTCACCGCCACGAGACTACTACCCTCAACAGATCCGGCTCCGGGTAAGCTCCCGCGTGCGCAACGCTGCGCGACACAGGCCCAGGGGTGCGTCAACTTTTGGCGTAGTCGGCAGAATCTCGTGCCCGCAACCACCGGGTACTGCGTGCCTGAAAAAGACTGTTTAAACTTACCAGTGGTGAAGATTCCCGCCATCCGGCGCCATCTTCTACATTCTTCCCGCCATCCGCGAAGTTTTCCCGCCATCTTCGGCCTTCTTCCCGCCATCCGTGGAGGTTTCCCGCCATTGGACGCCATCTTGAGGACGCCGCGCGGGAAGAAGAGGGGCGTGGACTCCGAAAGCGCGCGAGAACTGAAGCCCCGCCTCACGTCTGGACGTTGCGTAAGGTCCTGGAAGGAGCCCAGCAGACGCCGACGTCACAGGAGCGCGACGGAAGGTCCTCAACCCTGACGATCCACTGCGGAGCCGCGGCCTACGGAAGAGGATCATCGCAAGGTAGGCCACGGTCCACTAGGGGGGAATGTGGCGCCCCAGGGGTCTGGTTTCCACAGTGGCGGCAGTGTTGTGTCTGGGAGCGGGTGGGAGGTCTCTTGGTCAGGAATCCTGTGCGTGCCACGCCTCCTGCCCGGTCCTGGGAGGGGAAGGACTTCCCCTATATGAACCTGGGGCTGAGGCAGGGTTAGTGAGTAGAGAAGAAGTAGAGACAGAGAAAAGAAGCAAATATAGGAACAGAACATCAGGAGCTCTGTGGGAGCAGTGTTACAAGGAGTCAGGGGCTGGCAGCTGCAGAGCTCGCCCTGACTGAGAAGATTTCTTACCGGACCCGGAGTCCGAGGCTGTGGGGACTAACTCCTACCCAGCAGCAGAATCCGTCAGGCAGGGGATTCCAGGTCCTCTGGCCAAGAAACCCGAAGGCACGGTCACACGCATGGGACCAGCACCGCCGTCGTGGAGCGGAAGCTACTAGAAGGCCCCGAGTCACCGGCCATACGGGTGAGCACCACACGGCACACTCAGGGACGTGGGCTACTTTTACCCGCCTCTAGCAAGGTAGCCAGAAGAGTACAGTTAGTTTGGGAGGCCTACAACTCCGCCTGGCCAGGGGAGATCCCATCTGCTCAAGGACTGACCAGGCCCCAATCGCTAGCCAGTACTCCGGGAGGGTCTATCTTTGTCACCAGTAAAGACCCTGAACTACACCGTACCGTCTCCGAGTGGTTCCTGCTACCCCCATCGTCCACGTCGGCTGCCCTGAGGCCATACCCCTCCCGTTGGGGGTTATACTATCACGCTGCACAATCCTACCACCGGCCTCAGCGGTCTGCCCTGCAGCGGCAGCTCCATAGCTGCATTCAACGGGTGGCGTAGTCGTCCAACATCTACCGCTAATACAGCGCCACTTAGTCTGACTCCCTGGGCACGGACCGGGTCACCGCCACGAGACTACTACCCTCAACAGATCCGGCTCCGGGTAAGCTCCCGCGTGCGCAACACTGCGCGACACAGGCCCAGGGGTGCGTCATATATAGTGCTCATCAGTCACTGTATATACTGCTCTTCAGTCACTGTATATACTGCTCATCAGTCACTGTATATACTGCTCATCAGTCACTGTGTATAGTGCTCATCAGTCACTGTATATAGTGCTCATCAGTCACTGTATATACTGCTCATCAGTCACTGTGTATAGTGCTCATCAGTCACTGTATATAGTGCTCATCAGTCACTGTATATACTGCTCATCAGTCACTGTATATAGTGCTCATCAGTCACTGTATATACTGCTCATCAGTCACTGTATATACTGCTCATCAGTCACTGTGTATAGTGCTCATCAGTCACTATGTACTGCTCATCAGTCACTATGTACTGCTCATCAGTCACTGTATATAGTGCTCATCAGTCACTGTATATAGTGCTCATCAGTCACTGTGTATACTGCTCATCAGTCACTGTATATAGGGCTCATCAGTCACTGTGTATAGGGCTCATCAGTCACTGTATATAGGGCTCATCAGTCACTGTGTATAGGGCTCATCAGTCACTGTGTATAGGGCTCATCAGTCACTGTATATAGTGCTCATCAGTCACTGTGTATAGGGCTCATCAGTCACTGTATACAGTGCTCATCAGTCACTGTGTATAGTGCTCATCAGTCACTGTATATAGTGCTCATCAGTCACTGTATATAGTGCTCATCAGTCACTGTATATAGTGCTCATCAGTCACTGTATATACTGCTCATCAGTCACTGTATATAGTGCTCATCAGTCACTGTATATAGTGCTCATCAGTCACTGTATATAGTGCTCATCAGTCACTGTATATAGTGCTCATCAGTCACTGTATATACTGCTCATCAGTCACTGTATATACTGCTCATCAGTCACTGTGTATAGTGCTCATCAGTCACTGTATATAGTGCTCATCAGTCACTGTGTATAGTGCTCATCAGTCACTGTATATAGTGCTCATCAGTCACTATATACTGCTCATCAGTCACTGTATATAGTGCTCATCAGTCACTGTATATACTGCTCATCAGTCACTGTATATACTGCTCATCAGTCACTGTATATACTGCTCATCAGTCACTGTGTATAGTGCTCATCAGTCACTGTGTATAGTGCTCATCAGTCACTGTATATAGTGCTCATCAGTCACTGTATATAGTGCTCATCAGTCACTGTATATACTGCTCATCAGTCACTGTGTATACTGCTCATCAGTCACTGTATATAGTGATCATCAGTCACTGTGTATAGTGCTCATCAGTCACTGTATATAGTGTTCATCAGTCACTGTGTATAGTGCTCATCAGTCACTGTATATACTGCTCATCAGTCACTGTGTATAGTGCTCATCAGTCACTGTATATAGTGCTCATCAGTCACTGTGTATAGTGCACATCAGTCACTGTATATAGTGCTCATCAGTCACTGCATATAGTGCTCATCAGTCACTGTATATAGTGCTCATCAGTCACTGTGTATAGTGCTCATCAGTCACTGTATATACTGCTCATCAGTCACTGTATATAGTGCTCATCAGTCACTGTATATACTGCTCATCAGTCACTGTATATAGTGCTCATCAGTCACTGTGTATAGTGCTCATCAGTCACTGTATACAGTGCTCATCAGTCACTGTGTATAGTGCTCATCAGTCACTGTGTATAGTGCTCATCAGTCACTGTATATAGTGCTCATCAGTCACTGTATATACTGCTCATCAGTCACTGTATATACTGCTCATCAGTCACTGTATATAGTGCTCATCAGTCACTGTGTATAGTGCTCATCAGTCACTGTATATAGTGCTCATCAGTCACTGTATATAGTGCTCATCAGTCACTGTATATACTGCTCATCAGTCACTGTATATAGTGCTCATCAGTCACTGTGTATAGTGCTCATCAGTCACTGTGTATAGGGCTCATCAGTCACTGTATATAGGGCTCATCAGTCACTGTGTATAGGGCTCATCAGTCACTGTGTATAGTGCACATCAGTCACTGTATATAGTGCTCATCAGTCACTGCATATAGTGCTCATCAGTCACTGTATATAGTGCTCATCAGTCACTGTGTATAGTGCTCATCAGTCACTGTATATACTGCTCATCAGTCACTGTATATAGTGCTCATCAGTCACTGTATATACTGCTCATCAGTCACTGTATATAGTGCTCATCAGTCACTGTGTATAGTGCTCATCAGTCACTGTATATAGTGCTCATCAGTCACTGTATACAGTGCTCATCAGTCACTGTGTATAGTGCTCATCAGTCACTGTGTATAGTGCTCATCAGTCACTGTATATACTGCTCATCAGTCACTGTGTATAGTGCTCATCAGTCACTGTATATAGTGCTCATCAGTCACTGTGTATAGTGCACATCAGTCACTGTATATAGTGCTCATCAGTCACTGCATATAGTGCTCATCAGTCACTGTATATAGTGCTCATCAGTCACTGTGTATAGTGCTCATCAGTCACTGTATATACTGCTCATCAGTCACTGTATATAGTGCTCATCAGTCACTGTATATACTGCTCATCAGTCACTGTATATAGTGCTCATCAGTCACTGTGTATAGTGCTCATCAGTCACTGTATACAGTGCTCATCAGTCACTGTGTATAGTGCTCATCAGTCACTGTATATAGTGCTCATCAGTCACTGTATATACTGCTCATCAGTCACTGTATATACTGCTCATCAGTCACTGTATATAGTGCTCATCAGTCACTGTGTATAGTGCTCATCAGTCACTGTGTATAGTGCTCATCAGTCACTGTATATAGTGCTCATCAGTCACTGTATATAGTGCTCATCAGTCACTGTATATACTGCTCATCAGTCACTGTATATAGTGCTCATCAGTCACTGTGTATAGTGCTCATCAGTCACTGTGTATAGGGCTCATCAGTCACTGTATATAGGGCTCATCAGTCACTGTGTATAGGGCTCATCAGTCACTGTGTATAGGGCTCATCAGTCACTGTGTATAGGGCTCATCAGTCACTGTATATAGTGCTCATCAGTCACTGTGTATAGTGCTCATCAGTCACTGTGTATAGTGCTCATCAGTCACTGTATATAGTGCTCATCAGTCACTGTATATAGTGCTTATCAGTCAATGCGTATAGTGCTCATCAGTCACTGTGTATAGTGCTCATCAGTCACTGCATATAGTGCTCATCAGTCACTGCGTATAGTGCTCATCAGTCACTGTGTATAGTGCTCATCAGTCACTGTATATAGTGCTCATCAGTCACTGTATATAGTACTCATCAGTCACTGTGTATCCTGCTCATCAGTCACTGTATATCGTGCTCATCAGTCACTGTATATCGTGCTCATCAGTCACTGTGTATAGTGTTCATCAGTCACTGTATATAGTGCTCATCAGTCACTGTGTATAATGCTCATCAGTCACTGTGTATAGTGCTCATCAGTCACTGTCTATAGTGCTCATCAGTCACTGTATATAGTGCTCATCAGTCACTGTGTATAGTGCTAATCAGTCACTGTATATAGTGCTCATCAGTCACTGTATATAGTGCTCATCAGTCACTGTGTATCCTGCTCATCAGTCACTGTATATCGTGCTCATCAGTCACTGTGTATAGTGTTCATCAGTCACTGTATATAGTGCTCATCAGTCACTGTGTATAGTGCTCATCAGTCACTGTATATAGTGCTCATCAGTCACTGTATATAGTGCTCATCAGTCACTGTGTATAGTGCTCATCAGTCACTGTGTATAGTGCTCTTCAGTCACTGTATATAGTGCTCATCAGTCACTGTGTATAGTGCTCATCAGTTACTGTATATAGTGCTCATCAGTCACTGTATATAGTGCTCACCAGTCACTGTATATACTGCTCATCAGTCACTGTATATACTGCTCATCAGTCACTGTATATACTGCTCATCAGTCACTGTGTATAGTGCTCATCAGTCACTGTGTATAGTGCTCATCAGTCACTGTATATAGTGCTCATCAGTCACTGTATATAGTGCTCATCAGTCACTGTATATAGTGCTCATCAGTCACTGTATATAGTGCTCATCAGTCACTGTGTATAGTGCTCATCAGTCACTGTGTATAGTGCTCATCAGTCACTGTATATGTGTCACCCTGGCCTGGATGCCACAAGTGTAATTAAAGCTGTGTCTGAGAGCAAGGGGGAGGTTCTCTGGTCAGGGGAACATTAGCATGCAATGCCTCCTGTCTCAGGCCAGTAGGGGGAGCTGGCTGCCCCTATAAAAGCTGGTACTGGGGGCAGGGTTAGAGAGAACTTAAAGGCCTGTGTCAGGACTGAGACTTGTCCCAGAGCAGAGCAGGGACAGACAGTTTGTATTGCACCTAAGAGGAAGTGTGGCAGGAGGAGAGCCACAAGCCAGAGACAAGAGGCGAAGTGAGCCTGTCTTGGCAGATAAAGGACTTAATCTACCAGACTTTGGTGTCTGAGGCTGGGAGGATTCCACATTCTCCAGCAGATAACCAGTTCGCAAGTTACTGTATATTCCTTGGCCTATGAAGCCTGGAGGCCCTGCCACAACAGAAGGGACCAGCAAAGCCGTACAAGGCTGGGAGCAGAAAGGAACCCACGTCGCAGGTCATACAGGCGAGAATACACGGAGAGCTTGGAAACGTGGGCTGTTACCCTATAAGGAGGAGATAGCCAGAAGGAGCACAGAAAGCACGGTAGGCCTACACCCTCACCCTGACCAGGGCCAATCTCCCAATTGCTCTCAGACATCCAGGTCCCCTCCTAGCCGGGGCTGTTTATGGGTCAGTTTACCTGTTCTAGTAAAGACCCTGGACTGCAACCTGTTGTCTGTGTGCTCCTTTGCTCCTCCAGCACTATCAGCACTGGGACTCTCACTACCATCACTCCCAACATCCATTATACTGCCCTGGGGCCGCACTCTTCCCGTGGGGAGTCACACTACCCTAGCTGCACACCTCATCAGCCCCAGCGGTCTGCATGCAGCGGCGGTTCCTAATAACTGCAATCCACGGGTGGCGTAGTCGGACATAAACATCAGCACATAACGGACTACCACTGGCCTGACCACCCTGAGCCACGGAACCGGGTTGCCACTACTACTCCAATCGTTCCCCCACTGCCCGGATCTGAGTGCCCCACGGCCCAGGGGGCGAGTCAGCTTTGGCGTAGTCGGCAGGATTGCAACCAACCCGCCACAAACGGGTATTGCGTGCCTGAAAGAGACTTTGCACTTACCTGAAAAGAGGTTTCCCGCCATCCGGAGCCGTTTCCCGCCATTTCCAGCCGTCTCCCGCCGGTTCCCGCCATCTCCAGCCGTTTTCCCGCCATCGGACGCCATCTTCAGGACGCCGCGCGGGAAGAAGAGGGGCGTGGATGTCCATATCGCGCGAGATCCGAAGCTCCGCCCCACGCACCGACGCTGCGCAAGGTCCTGGAAGGGAGAGAGAGCGACGCTGACGTCATCAGGACGCGACGCAAGGTCCCCGTCCAGAGCAGCAGCAGCGGAGCCGCGGCCTACAGAAGAGGATCGTCGGAAGGTAGGCCACGCTTAACTAGGGGGGAGGAAGATGTTGGACACAGAGGCGCCCACTACCACCAACGCAGTTGCAGCAGCGGTGATGCCCTTTTCCCTGCCCTACATCCCTGGAGCGGACTGGCTGCCCAAGTACTCAGGGGAGCCCTATGCCCTAACTGACTTTAAGGAAAGGCTGTACAGTTTGTTCCAAGTCTATCCCCTGACAGAGGAACAGAAGGTCAGCATACTAACAGGGCAGTTAACTGGCGCAGCCCAAAGGGAGGTAAAATCATGGCCCACTGAGGAGAAAAGGACTGTGAAGGGTATTCTGGCCCGGCTGCGGGGTACCTTTGACACACGTACCTCCGCTGAAATTAAAATGAGGTTCTATGGATGTAAGCAGCGGGCACAGGACAGCATCAGAGACTATGCCCTAAATCTGCAGGAAGCCTTGAGGGCTATTCAACAAACTGACCCTGCAAGTGTGCAGGAAACGGATAAGCTGCTAACAGAACAGTTCATAGAAGGTCTGCTGTCTAGCGCCCACAGGGCCCAACTGCGCCTCATGTTCTTTCAGAACCCCGACCTGACCTTTGCCCAATTTAAGGACAGGGCCATAAGGGTGCTCCGTGAATCTGCAACCAGTGGCGCTATAAACCCCCGGCGCCCTGCTCTCACCTACCACCAGGAGGCGGCGCCCTCCTCTATGGACCCCGTGGGGGCTGATGCACAGGCCCTGAACCAAGCCCTGTCGAAAGACCTGCACCACCAAGTCCAGAAGCTGACCAGGAGCTTCGCGGCGTTGACCAGGACCGTCCAGGCGTTGCAAGTGGACCCGTCAAGACCCATCGAGCTGGCTTCAAGTCCGGAGGATGTCCCGTGGCGTCGACAGAGGAGGATCCCGTCGTTCCGAGGGAGGCCCACAGACCGCTACGCAGAGGATGGACAGCCCATTTGCCGTCGATTCAACCAGCCCGGACACATTTCCAGGTACTGTAATTTAAACGGGTCCAACCTGGGGCAGAGGGCCAACCCCCAGGCATAAGATCACCAGGCCCTTACAATTGGCGTAATAAGTATGTTGGGGGGCGCCCGGTTTTACCCGTGGTGCTGGACGGTATCCCCATAAGCGCCTTGCTGGATACTGGGTCACAAGTAACCACTATCCCTTATGTACTTTTTAAGCAGTATTGGACTGATGCTGATATCACACGGTATCCAGACAGTAACTTGAGCATCATCGCCAGTAATGGCTTACCCGTGCCACAGATGGGGTTCAAGGAGATGACCATTAAAATTGGTAAAGTTGAACTACCGGCACAGGGAGTGATTATTGTGGACATTGACCGTCGTGAAAGTCACCCTAAAATAACTGTGGGTACTAACGTGATTGAAAATTGTCTTTCAGAAGTAATTGTAATTCTACAACAGGTGGCGGTGAATGCTAGTTCCAGCCAACAGAGAGTCCTCAACAAGGAGATAAAAGCCCTGATGAGACGGCAGCAGGTAGAACTGTCTGGTGGTGAGATCGGTAGCGTAAGACTGAGTGACCCATTCCCCATTTCCATGCCTCCCAAAAGTGAAATGATGATCTGGTGTCGGACTGCAATTGGGTTGAGAGGTAGAGACTACCAAGCCATGGTAGAACCTGTGTACTCAGACAGCAGGCCCACCATTTTGACCGCCCGGGGGGTGGTTGATGTCCGTCATGGGAGGGTGCCCGTCCGCATCCTCAACATTGGGGAGAGGGAAGTACACTTACCCAGGTACGCTACACTCGCCAAACTGTTTGTTGTCGAACACAAAGCTATCAGGGCCGTGGAACCCTTGCCTCCATCTCCACAGGCGGAGGGTAATGGCTCCCAGAAACAAAAGGAGGACTGGTGCCAGAAACTCCATGTGGGTGCTGACTCCACTCCCCTGCACCAAAAACAAGGAGTCTACCGGGTGGTACAGGAGTACGAGAGAGTCTTTAGTAAGCACCCGCTAGACTTCGGCAGAGTAAAAGGGATAGAACACCACATCCCCACAGGGAGCCACCTACCGATAAAAGAAAGACACCGACCTGTACCCCCTGCACATTATCAGAATGCAAAGGGCATGCTAAGAGAAATGAAGGAAGCTGGGGTCATTAGAGATAGCTGCAGCCCCTGGGCAGCCCCCTTGGTTCTGGTGAAAAAGAAAGACGGCACCATGAGAATGTGCGTGGACTATAGACAAATCAACCGTATCACCCACAAAGACGCATATCCGCTGCCTAGAATAGAGGAGTCTTTAGCCGCACTAAAATCTGCTAACTTCTTTTCTACTTTGGACCTTACTAGCGGGTACTGGCAGGTTCCTGTGGCAGAGGCTGACAAGGAGAAGACCGCCTTCACCACCCCGATGGGACTGAGCGAATTCAACTGTATGCCTTTCGGGCTCTGCAACGCACCAGGGACCTTCCAGCGGCTGATGGAATGCTGTCTAGGGCACCGAAACTTCGAGACGGTCCTCCTTTACCTGGACGACGTGATCGTCTATTCGAAGACCTACGAGGACCATCTAAAGCACCTGGCCGAGGTGTTCGAAGCCCTGGCAGGCTATGGCCTGAAGGTGAAACCATCGAAGTGTCACCTGCTGAAACCAAAGGTCCAGTACCTAGGGCACGTGGTAAGCGCGGAAGGAGTAGCCCCTGACCCTGACAAGGTCACGGCAATCAAGAGCTGGCCAAGCCCCTCGAACATCAAAGAGGTGAGACAGTTTCTCGGGTTGGTAGGCTACTACCAAAGGTTCATCCCCGGGTTCACTAAGATGGCAGCTCCTATGCAGGACCTCCTGATCGGACAGTCTAAGTCCAGAAGTCAAAAGCCACCCTTCAAGTGGGATAAACCGGAAGAGGAGTCCTTCCGGCAGCTAAAGATGGCCCTCACGGGGGATGAGATCCTGGCCTACCCTGATTATGGCCAGCCTTTCATTCTCCACACAGACGCCAGTAATGTGGGACTGGGAGACGTGCTGTCCCAAAACCAACAGGGCAGAGAACGGGTGATCGCATACGCCAGCCGGAAGCTGAGGCCCACCGAGAGGAACCCGGAGAATTACAGCTCCTTCAAGCTAGAATTCATGGCGGTGGTGTGGGCCGTGACGGAATGCTTCAAGCATTACCTGGCCTCCGCGAAGTTCACCGTGTACACGGACAACAACCCGTTGACACACCTAGACAATACAAGACTGGGTGCCCTGGAACAGCGGTGGATGGCCCGTCTCTCCAACTATGACTTCGTGATCAAGTACCGGGCAGGCAAAACCAATGCCAACGCGGACGCCCTATCAAGGATGCCTCACTTACCTGAAGGTGACGAAGACCCAGAAGAACTGGAGGAGGTAGAACTCCCCGCGTTTCACCGGTATGGAGCCGCTCAATACTCTCACCGCGTGAAGGAGGAGGATCTAACAACTGTGATGATCAATCCCCTACCTCACCACAGCTGGGCCGAGACCCAAGATAGTGACCCTGCCGTCCGCCTGGTGAAAAATCTGCTGACCCGGGAAGACGCCCGCTTAGATCCAGATGCCCAAGAGGAAGCCAAGCAGCTATGGAAGGAGAAGAGCAAGCTGTTCCTCTACGAAGGCAAGTTGTGCAGAAGGATTGTTAACCACCGGACGCACGAGCTGACCTGGCAAGTCGTGGTCCCAAGGCGGAATGCAGCTATGGTCCTGGGGGCTTACCATGACAGAGCGGGACACTTCGGTTGGAAGAAACTGGAGTTCCTGCTAAGAGGAAGGTTCTTTTGGGTCGGCATGAGAGGAGCTGTAGAAAAATGGTGCAGAGACTGTGGCCCTTGTCACCTGAGGAGGAAGGACCGCACCAGCCAGAAGACACCCTTGAGGCCCATCGTCACCACGCAGCCTCTTGAGCTGGTAGCTCTAGACCACGTCAAGTTGGCTCCAAGCCGGTCAGGTTACATCTATGCCCTGACAATCGTGGACCACTATTCCCGTTTTCTTGTGGTGGTCCCGGTAAAAGACTTGACAGCCCAAACAGCGGCCAGAGCCTTCCAGCAATACTTCTGTCGTCCACACGGGTATCCGGAACAGGTCCTGACAGACCAGGGTCCAGCGTTCGAGGCTGAAATCTTCCAGGAGTTCTGCAACCTCTATGGCTGTAAGAAGATTCGTACAACGCCTTACCACCCCCAAACCAACGGGATGTGTGAGAAGATGAACAATATAGTCATTGATCTCCTGAAGACGTTGCCCCTGGAGGAACGCAGCCTGTGGCCAGAAAAACTGCTGGACCTGATAGACCTATACAACAATATCCCGGTGAATGCTACAAACTGCACCCCGGCTTACCTGATGCGAGCCAGACCAGGTAAGCTGCCCGTAGACCTGGAGATGGGAGTCCTAATACCTGAGGACACCTCCCCGGATGCGGACTGGGATACGGAAAGGCAACTGCAGTACAAGAAGGTACAGGAGAGTGTGGAGAAGAGCCTGGCCCAGGTGAGAGAGAGGCAAGAAAAGCTCTTCAACCAACACGCCCCTGCTGGTCCCCTGGAACCTGGTGAGCAGGTCCTGAAGCGGAAGAGAAGGCTACATAAGTTGGACGACCAGTGGGAAAGGGAACCCTACACCGTACTGCAGTCTGACCACGACAACCCAAAGGTGTGCGTAATCACCAAGGACGGAGGAGAAACCACTAGTGTCGTCTCCAGAGACCACCTCAAAAGATGCCCCGAGCAACTCCGTAGTGCAGAAGAGGATCAGAGTGACCTTGAACCCGCAGAGGACAAGGAAGAAATGATCAGCACCGTTCTCGGAGAGTTCCCTCAGTCCTGGACTCACATAAATGATGCCATAGTGGTACCTGTCCTGCATTTCCTGCAACCGTCACAGCAACAACCAACACCAGAGCAGGAAGGTGAAGAGGAGCAAGCAGTTCCAGAGGCAGAAGAGCCTGTACCAGCAGCCCAGGAAAGTCAACCCTCTGCTGACAGTGAGCCTGCCATGCCTGCGGTAAGCCAAAGGACCCGCAGACAGCTGCCTGCCCTACCTGTACACCCAGCTGGTAGCTGCACCCCTAACGCCAATGTGGGGAATGCCAAGTCAGTCCACCACCAGACAGTGGGCTACGTAGGTCAACCAGGAGCACAAAGGGGCAGATACCCGCTCGCTGGAGAATATAGGGTGCACTAAAATTGTAAATAACCCTGTTGCCAAATGTTGAAATGTTTGCAAAGTTACATGCATGTTTGGTAATTCTGTGCTTCAGTCTCTTGCAGCTACCGTAAGGACTCAAAGGTTATGGACTTTTTATAACCGGGACTTTGCATGGACTGCGTTCGGAGCCTAACCAAGGAATGAACTAAGACTGTAAAGGACATGGGGTAGGACAGACCCCCACCTGGTTAAGGCTCCCCGTTGTATTGGTGATATGGACACCCGGTCACAGGCCACACTGTGACCTTAAGAACTCAATCTGTGCGTCGTTTGTCTATTAATGTTTTATAGCCATGCATATTATCTTTGTTTACTGTTTAGTCCCGGAGTACTAAAATTCACTAGGGGGGAATGTGTCACCCTGGCCTGGATGCCACAAGTGTAATTAAAGCTGTGTCTGAGAGCAAGGGGGAGGTTCTCTGGTCAGGGGAACATTAGCATGCAATGCCTCCTGTCTCAGGCCAGTAGGGGGAGCTGGCTGCCCCTATAAAAGCTGGTACTGGGGGCAGGGTTAGAGAGAACTTAAAGGCCTGTCTCAGGACTGAGACTTGTCCCAGAGCAGAGCAGGGACAGACAGTTTTGTATTGCACCTAAGAGGAAGTGTGGCAGGAGGAGAGCCACAAGCCAGAGACAAGAGGCGAAGTGAGCCTGTCTTGGCAGATAAAGGACTTAATCTACCAGACTTTGGTGTCTGAGGCTGGGAGGATTCCACATTCTCCAGCAGATAACCAGTTCGCAAGGGACTGTATATTCCTTGGCCTAAGAAGCCTGGAGGCCCTGCCACAACAGAAGGGACCAGCAAAGCCGTACAAGGCTGGGAGCAGAAAGGAACCCACGTCGCAGGCCATACAGGCGAGAATACACGGAGAGCTCGGAAACGTGGGCTGTTACCCTATAACGAGGAGATAGCCAGAATGAGCGCAGAAAGCACGGTAGGCCTACACCCTCACCCTGACCAGGGCCAATCTCCCAATTGCTCTCAGACATCCAGGTCCCCTCCTAGCCGGGGCTGTTTATGGGTCAGTTTACCTGTTCTAGTAAAGACCCTGGACTGCAACCTGTTGTCTGTGTGCTCCTTTGCTCCTCCAGCACTATCAGCACTGGGACTCTCATTACCATCACTCCCAACATCCATTATACTGCCCTGGGGCCGCACTCTTCCCGTGGGGAGTCACACTACCCTAGCTGCACACCTCATTAGCCCCAGCGGTCTGCATGCAGCGGCGGTTCCTAATAACAGCAATCCACGGGTGGTGTAGTCGGACATAAACATCAGCACATAACGGACTACCACTGGCCTGACCACCCTGAGCCACGGAACCGGGTTGCCACTACTACTCCCATCGTTCCCCCACTGCCCGGATCCGAGTGCCCCACGGCCCAGGGGGCGAGTCATATATAGTGCTCATCAGTCACTGTGTATAGTGCTAATCAGTCACTGTATATAGTGCTCATCAGTCACTGTGTATAGTGCTAATCAGTCACTGTATATAGTGCTCATCAGTCTCTGTATATACTGCTCATCAGTCACTGTATATAGTGCTCATCAGTCACTGTATATAGTGCTCATCAGTCACTGTATACAGTGCTCATCAGTCACTGTATATAGTGCTCATCAGTCACTGTGTATAGTGCTCAGTCACAGTATATAGTGCTCATCAGTCACTGTGTATAGTGCTCATCAGTCACTGTATATAGTGCTCATCAGTCACTGTGTATACTGCTCATCAGTCACTGTATATACTGCTCATCAGTCACTGTATATACTGCTCATCAGTCACTGTACATAGTGGTCATCAGTCACTGTGTATAGTGCTCACAGTCACTGTATATAGTGCTCATCAGTCCCTGTATATAGTGCTCATCAGTCACTGCGTATAGTGCTCATCAGTCACTGTGTATAGTGCTCATCAGTCACTGTATATAGTGCTCAACAGTCACTGTATATAGTGCTCATCAGTCACTGTGTATAGTGCTCATCAGTCACTGTATATAGTGCTCATCAGTCACTGTATACAGTGCTCATCAGTCACCGTATATAGTGCTCATCAGTCACCATATATAGTGCTCATCAGTCACTGTGTATAGTGCTCATCAGTCACTGTGTATAGTGCTCATCAGTCACTGTATATAGTGCTCATCAGTCACTGTGTATAGTGCTCATCAGTCACTGTGTATAGTGGTCATCAGTCATTGTGTATAGTGCTCAGCAGTCACTGTGTATAGTGGTCATCAGTCACTGTGTATAGTGGTCATCAGTCACTGTATATAGTGCTCATCAGTCACTGTGTATAGTGCTCATCAGTCACTGTATATAGTGCTCATCAGTCACTGTGTATAGTGCTCAGCAGTCACTGTATATAGTGCTCATCAGTCACTGTATATAGTGCTCATTAGTCACTGTATATAGTGCTCATCAGTCACTGTATATAGTGCTCATCAGTCACTGTGTATAGTGCTCATCAGTCACTATATATAGTGCTCATCAGTCACTGTATATAGAGCTCATCAGTCACTGTATATAGAGCTCATCAGTCACTGCGTATAGTGCTCATCAGTCACTGTGTATAGTGCTCATCAGTCACTGTATATAGAGCTCATCAGTCACTGTATATAGAGCTCATCAGTCACTGTATATAGTGCTCATCAGTCACTGTGTATAGTGCTCATCAGTCACTGTATATAGTGCTCATAAGTCACTGTGTATAGTGCTCATCACTCACTGTATATAGTGCTCATCAGTCACTGTATATAGAGCTCATCAGTCACTGTATATAGAACTCATCAATCACTGTATATAGTGCTCATCAGTCACTGTGTATAGTGCTCATCAGTCACTGTATATAGTGCTCATCAGTCACTGTATATAGTGCTCATCAGTCACTGTATATAGAGCTCATCAGTCACTGTATATAGTGCTCATCAGTCACTGTATATAGTGCTCATCAGTCACTGTATATAGTGCTCATCAGTCACTGTATATAGAGCTCATCAGTCACTGTGTATAGTGCTCATCAGTCACTGTGTATAGTGCTCATCAGTCACTGTGTATAGTGCTCATCAGTCACTGTGTATAGTGCTCATCAGTCACAGTATATAGAGCTCATCAGTCACTGTATATAGAGCTCATCAGTCACTGTGTATAGAACTCATCAACCACTGTATATAGTGCTCATCAGTCACTGTATATAGTGCTCATCAGTCACTGTGTATAGTGCTCATCAGTCACTGTGTATAGTGCTCATCAGTCACTGTATATAGTGCTCATCAGTCACTGTATATAGTGCTCATCAGTCACTGTATATAGTGCTCATCAGTCACTGTGTATAGTGCTCATCAGTCACTGTCAATAGTGCTCATCAGTCACTGTGTATAGTGCTCATCAGTCACTGTGTATAGTGGTCATCAGTCATTGTGTATAGTGCTCAGCAGTCACTGTGTATAGTGCTCATCAGTCACTGTGTATAGTGGTCATCAGTCACTGTATATAGTGCTCATCAGTCACTGTGTATAGTGCTCATCAGTCACCATATATAGTGCTCATCAGTCACCGTATATAGTGCTCATCAGTCACTGTATATAGTGCTCATCAGTCACTGTATATAGTGCTCATCAGTCACTGTGTATGGTGCTCATCAGTCACTGTGCATAGTGCTCATCAGTCACTGTGCATAGTGCTCATCAGTCACTGTATATAGTGCTCATCAGTCACTGTGTATAGTGCTCATCAGTCACTGTGTATAGTGCTCATCAGTCACTATATAGTGCTCATCAGTCACTGTATATAGTGCTCATTGTAACATACCTGGCGGCGTCCTTGCATGGTGGTCCATCTCCCACTGTGCAAGAGGGCGCACTTGATCTCCTGTCCAGAATGTCTCTCTGGCTTCCCTCCATGCTGTCTGTTTGTGTCTGTTTCTGCTGCTTAAGGGCGGCGCCCGATCACTTCCTGCCTTTTGTACCTGCTGTGGGTCACACCCCTTGTGCGTCCTCAGCCTATTGCTGTCTGTCACTTGGTATATAGCTCAGCAGCTCCCTTCTTTCCCTGCCTGAGCATAGTGTTTCCTTCAGTGTGTGCTTGCACTCTGAAGGTGCCAGGTCCCGTCTCTTGTCTCCTGCTTTTTGTATCAGTTCCCGTGTCTGAACTGAGTCCTGTATGTCTCCTGCTTTGCGGTATCAGCTCCTGTGTCTGAACTGAGTCCTTTCTGTGTTCTCTTGTCTGTCCTGTCTGAACTCGCTCCTAGCCTGTTCCTCTCGCCTTCTAGTGGCCGATTTCCTAGACCCGCTCCTGTGTCTGGTCTGTCCTGTCTGAACACGCTCCTTGCCTGTTCGTTCCGCCTCTCTGGGGGCCGTATTCCCAGACCCGCTCCTGTATCCCTCTGCAGTGTCGGTCTCCTCCGTACACTCAGTTCCAGTCTGAACTCTTTCCTGTCCTTTACCTGTTTTGCCTCTATGTCCGTTCCCTTCCTTTTTCTGCAGAGTCTGAACTCGTACCTAACTCCTGCTTGTTGTCTCTGCAAGTACTGTTTGAGTATCTGGCTCTGTCTTTCCCTTCCTGTCTGTTCCGTGTGAACAGAGCCCTGTCCTCCCTGCTCAGCCTTGTCTGCACTCTAGCTGTGCTTGCCTTTACCCCCCTGCCTGCATACCCGCCTGCCTGCATACCAGTCGTGCCTGCCTATACCCTCCAGTCTGTGTGCCAGCCTACCAGCCTGTTCCTGTATTCCCCTGTGTGGGTCAACAGCCGTGTCCGGGGTCTGTCCTGGAGTAGCACCTGGTCCCTCTGCTCGGTTCCTCCTTGGTGCACTGGCGTCGTATGCCGTCGTGCGACCCTGGTCGGATCGGGTGAATACCTAGTCACGCCCCTCCAGGCATTCACTCTCCGGCACGGTCCAGTGGAATCACTACCAATCACACGCACACGCCGCTGAGCCCGGGCGTGTGCATAACAGCATGCTCAGGCCATGGTTCCCGTTGAGCCCCACGGCCTTCGCTCTTTGAGAAGTTTTTCCAGCGAATACATGCATTAAAATAAATAAATAAATTTTTTTTCCCCCTTTAGCTGAGTTCCTGGCGAATTACGCACCCGTCCAGATGGATCTATCAGCCCTCGTTCCTGCGGATCCGCCACGTTACTATGGGGATCCAAGACAGTGTCGTGCATTTGTGGAGCAATGCATGCTACACTTTAAGGCCTACCCTCTCTATTTTCCTTCCGATTGGGCTAAAGTGGCCTTTATTATGTCTTACCTGGCGGCTGATGCCTTGGAATGGATCAACCCCCTATATGAAACACAGGATCCGATCCTCCTGGACCTAATGGCCTTCCTGGTGGCCTTTCTAATGGTCTTCGATGATCCTAACCCGGAGGCTCCTGCTGAAGCTTCACCTCCCAATATCCCGGAGCAGCCCCGATGGGTAATGTGTGTGGGTAGCGCAATAGTCCTCCAGCCCAATGAGACTACTGCCCACCCAGAATCCTCACAGGGTGACTACGCTTTCCGGAATACTTCTCTCAACCTCAAGAGGCAGTCCAGACGTGCTAGACTTAGAGGCAAGCCGTCACGCCAGGGTCTGTCCTCCCTGAGACCTCCTGACCCCAACCTTGAAGTCCCTACTGAAGCTTCATCTCCCTGTATCCCGGAGAAACCCCAATGGGTAATGTGCGTGGGTAGTGCACCAGTTCTCCTGGCCGAAGAGACTTCTGCCCATCCAGACTCCACACAGGAGAACTTCCTGCACCCGGCATCAGATGCTTCTTTCTCTTTAACCGGTGTGCATGTCCAAGGATGCTCCAAAGCTGTGGTTACCTCAGAGTCTGTGCACCTCTACTACCTGGCGGAGGATCCCCTGTTGCCTCCTGAACCCTCCGGGATACCACTCGATGACAAATGGAGAGAGACTTCTCTACACCCGGTACTCAATACTTTGTCCGCTTCGTCCCGTGAGCCTGACAATGGGTACCCCAAAGTGGTAGTTACCTCCGAGTCTCTACACCCCTCCGACCAGGCGGAGGACCTCCAGTTGTCTCCTGAACCCTTCGGGGTGCTACCTGGTAGCGAAAGGACAGAGACTCTCCTATACTCTGTACCTGATACCTCGCTCGCTTCGTCCAGTGAGTCCAACTTAGTGTACTCCGAAGCAGAGGTTACTCCTGAGTCTCTACACCCCTCCGACCAGGCGGAGGACCTCCAGTTGTGTTCAGAATCCTTCGGGGTGCCACCTGGTGGTGAATGGACAGAGACTTTCCTATATCCTGGATCTGATACCTCGCTTGCTTCGTCCAGTGAGTCCGACCTAGTGTACTCTGAAGCAGAGGTTACCCGTGAGTCTCTACACCCCTCTGACCAGGCGGAGGACCGCCAGCTGTCTCCAGAACCCTTCGGGGTGCCACCTGGTGGTGAATGGACAGAGACTTTCCTATACTCGGTACCCGATACCTCGCCTGCTTCCTCCAGTGAGTCCGACCTAGTGTACTCTGAAGCAGTTGTTTTCTCTGAGCCTCTGCACTCTTCTGACCCGGCGGAGGACCTCCAGTTGTTTCCTGAATCCTCCGGGATACCACCAGATAACAAAGAGACAGTGACTTTTCCTCATTATGTACCTGATAACCCGTCTATTTCTTCCTGTGAGCTTGACAAGATGTACCGCGAAGCAGAGATTACCCTTAAGTCTCTGTCCCCCTCCAACCCAGTGAACGACTGGCCCTCGAATTCCCTGCGGAAGATTCTGGCAGGCCTGAAGAAGAGGGGGCGTAAGGGGGGAGGTACTGTAACATACCTGGCGGCGTCCTTGCATGGTGGTCCATCTCCCACTGTGCAAGAGGGCGCACTTGATCTCCTGTCCAGAATGTCTCTCTGGCTTCCCTCCATGCTGTCTGTTTGTGTCTGTTTCTGCTGCTTAAGGGCGGCGCCCGATCACTTCCTGCCTTTTGTACCTGCTGTGGGTCACACCCCTTGTGCGTCCTCAGCCTATTGCTGTCTGTCACTTGGTATATAGCTCAGCAGCTCCCTTCTTTCCCTGCCTGAGCATAGTGTTTCCTTCAGTGTGTGCTTGCACTCTGAAGGTGCCAGGTCCCGTCTCTTGTCTCCTGCTTTTTGTATCAGTTCCCGTGTCCGAACTGAGTCCTGTATGTCTCCTGCTTTGCGGTATCAGCTCCCGTGTCTGAACTGTGTCCTGTATGTCTCCTGCTTTTTGTATCAGTTCCCGTGTCTGAACTGAGTCCTGTATGTCTCCTGCTTTGCGGTATCAGCTCCCGTGTCTGAACTGAGTCCTTTCTGTGTTCTCTTGTCTGTCCTGTCTGAACTCGCTCCTAGCCTGTTCCTCTCGCCTTCTAGTGGCCGATTTCCTAGACCCGCTCCTGTGTCTGGTCTGTCCTGTCTGAACACGCTCCTTGCCTGTTCGTTCCGCCTCTCTGGGGGCCGTATTCCCAGACCCGCTCCTGTATCCCTCTGCAGTGTCGGTCTCCTCCGTACACTCAGTTCCAGTCTGAACTCTTTCCTGTCCTTTACCTGTTTTGCCTCTATGTCCGTTCCCTTCCTTTTTCTGCAGAGTCTGAACTCGTACCTAACTCCTGCTTGTTGTCTCTGCAAGTACTGTTTGAGTATCTGGCTCTGTCTTTCCCTTCCTGTCTGTTCCGTGTGAACAGAGCCCTGTCCTCCCTGCTCAGCCTTGTCTGCACTCTAGCTGTGCTTGCCTGTAACCCTCTGCCTGTATTGTTCCTGAGTCCCGGTGTGTACTGGGTCCTATCCCGCCTGTGTTCCTACCTGCTAGTGCCTCCCTGTCTGCACTCTAGCTGTGCTTGCCTTTACCCCCCTGCCTGCATACCCGCCTGCCTGCATACCAGTCGTGCCTGCCTATACCCTCCAGTCTGTGTGCCAGCCTACCAGCCTGTTCCTGTATTCCCCTGTGTGGGTCAACAGCCGTGTCCGGGGTCTGTCCTGGAGTAGCACCTGGTCCCTCTGCTCGGTTCCTCCTTGGTGCACTGGCGTCGTATGCCGTCGTATGCCGTCGTGCGACCCTGGTCGGATCGGGTGAATACCTAGTCACGCCCCTCCAGGCATTCACTCTCCGGCACGGTCCAGTGGAATCACTACCAATCACACGCACACGCCGCTGAGCCCGGGCGTGTGCATAACAGCATGCTCAGGCCATGGTTCCCGTTGAGCCCCACGGCCTTCGCTCTTTGAGAAGTTTTTCCAGCGAATACATGCATTAAAATAAATAAATAAATTTTTTTTCCCCCTTTAGCTGAGTTCCTGGCGAATTACGCACCCGTCCAGATGGATCTATCAGCCCTCGTTCCTGCGGATCCGCCACGTTACTATGGGGATCCAAGACAGTGTCGTGCATTTGTGGAGCAATGCATGCTACACTTTAAGGCCTACCCTCTCTATTTTCCTTCCGATTGGGCTAAAGTGGCCTTTATTATGTCTTACCTGGCGGCTGATGCCTTGGAATGGATCAACCCCCTATATGAAACACAGGATCCGATCCTCCTGGACCTAATGGCCTTCCTGGTGGCCTTTCTAATGGTCTTCGATGATCCTAACCCGGAGGCTCCTGCTGAAGCTTCACCTCCCAATATCCCGGAGCAGCCCCGATGGGTAATGTGTGTGGGTAGCGCAATAGTCCTCCAGCCCAATGAGACTACTGCCCACCCAGAATCCTCACAGGGTGACTACGCTTTCCGGAATACTTCTCTCAACCTCAAGAGGCAGTCCAGACGTGCTAGACTTAGAGGCAAGCCGTCACGCCAGGGTCTGTCCTCCCTGAGACCTCCTGACCCCAACCTTGAAGTCCCTACTGAAGCTTCATCTCCCTGTATCCCGGAGAAACCCCAATGGGTAATGTGCGTGGGTAGTGCACCAGTTCTCCTGGCCGAAGAGACTTCTGCCCATCCAGACTCCACACAGGAGAACTTCCTGCACCCGGCATCAGATGCTTCTTTCTCTTTAACCGGTGTGCATGTCCAAGGATGCTCCAAAGCTGTGGTTACCTCAGAGTCTGTGCACCTCTACTACCTGGCGGAGGATCCCCTGTTGCCTCCTGAACCCTCCGGGATACCACTCGATGACAAATGGAGAGAGACTTCTCTACACCCGGTACTCAATACTTTGTCCGCTTCGTCCTGTGAGCCTGACAATGGGTACCCCAAAGTGGTAGTTACCTCCGAGTCTCTACACCCCTCCGACCAGGCGGAGGACCTCCAGTTGTCTCCTGAACCCTTCGGGGTGCTACCTGGTAGCGAAAGGACAGAGACTCTCCTATACTCTGTACCTGATACCTCGCTCGCTTCGTCCAGTGAGTCCAACTTAGTGTACTCCGAAGCAGAGGTTACTCCTGAGTCTCTACACCCCTCCGACCAGGCGGAGGACCTCCAGTTGTGTTCAGAATCCTTCGGGGTGCCACCTGGTGGTGAATGGACAGAGACTTTCCTATATCCTGGATCTGATACCTCGCTTGCTTCGTCCAGTGAGTCCGACCTAGTGTACTCTGAAGCAGAGGTTACCCGTGAGTCTCTACACCCCTCTGACCAGGCGGAGGACCGCCAGCTGTCTCCAGAACCCTTCGGGGTGCCACCTGGTGGTGAATGGACAGAGACTTTCCTATACTCGGTACCCGATACCTCGCCTGCTTCCTCCAGTGAGTCCGACCTAGTGTACTCTGAAGCAGTTGTTTTCTCTGAGCCTCTGCACTCTTCTGACCCGGCGGAGGACCTCCAGTTGTTTCCTGAATCCTCCGGGATACCACCAGATAACAAAGAGACAGTGACTTTTCCTCATTATGTACCTGATAACCCGTCTATTTCTTCCTGTGAGCTTGACAAGATGTACCGCGAAGCAGAGATTACCCTTAAGTCTCTGTCCCCCTCCAACCCAGTGAACGACTGGCCCTCGAATTCCCTGCGGAAGATTCTGGCAGGCCTGAAGAAGAGGGGGCGTAAGGGGGGAGGTACTG
>NW_027371033.1:0-31210 GCF_046119375.1 Phyllobates terribilis | reverse complement strand
ATCTCACTCTCTTTGAATCTTCTTTATCATGCTAGGATTAACAGGAAAAAGCTAAAAATTTCAGAATTGCACCGTGCAATGTGGAGATATTACTGTTTGTGCATTTACAATATTCATTGATTTTTGCCATTGAAAAACATGTTTTTCATATACCAGAAATGTTTGAAGCTACTGACTGAATGAAAGGAGCTGGCATCTCACTCTCTTTGAATCTTCTTTATCATGCTAGGATTAACAGGAAAAAGCAAAAAATGTCAGAATTGCACCGTGCAATGTGGAGATATTACTGTTTGTGCATTTACAATATTCATTGATTTTTGCCATTGAAAAACATGTTTTTCATATACCAGAAATGTTTGAAGCTACTGACTGAATGAAAGGAGCTGGCATCTCACTCTCTTTGAATCTTCTTTATCATGCTAGGATTAACAGGAAAAAGCAAAAAATTTCAGAATTGCACCGTGCAATGTGGAGATATTACTGTTTGTGCATTTACAATATTCATTGATTTTTGCCATTGAAAAACATGTTTTTCATATACCAGAAATGTTTGAAGCTACTGACTGAATGAAAGGAGCTGGCATCTCACTCTCTTTGAATCTTCTTTATCATGCTAGGATTAACAGGAAAAAGCTAAAAATTTCAGAATTGCACCGTGCAATGTGGAGATATTACTGTTTGTGCATTTACAATATTCATTGATTTTTGCCATTGAAAAACATGTTTTTCATATACCAGAAATGTTTGAAGCTACTGACTGAATGAAAGGAGCTGGCATCTCACTCTCTTTGAATCTTCTTTATCATGCTAGGATTAACAGGAAAAAGCTAAAAATTTCAGAATTGCACCGTGCAATGTGGAGATATTACTGTTTGTGCATTTACAATATTCATTGATTTTTGCCATTGAAAAACGTCCAGAAATGTTTGAAGCTACTGACTGAATGAAAGGAGCTGGCATCTCACTCTCTTTGAATCTTCTTTATCATGCTAGGATTAGCAGGAAAAAGCAAAAAATTTCAGAATTGCACCGTGCAATGTGGAGATATTACTGTTTGTGCATTTACAATATTCATTGATTTTTGCCATTGAAAAACATGTTTTTCATATACCAGAAATGTTTGAAGCTACTGACTGAATGAAAGGAGCTGGCATCTCACTCTCTTTGAATCTTCTTTATCATGCTAGGATTAACAGGAAAAAGCAAAAAATTTCAGAATTGCACCGTGCAATGTGGAGATATTACTGTTTGTGCATTTACAATATTCATTGATTTTTGCCATTGAAAAACATGTTTTTCATATACCAGAAATGTTTGAAGCTACTGACTGAATGAAAGGAGCTGGCATCTCACTCTCTTTGAATCTTCTTTATCATGCTAGGATTAACAGGAAAAAGCAAAAAATTTCAGAATTGCACCGTGCAATGTGGAGATATTACTGTTTGTGCATTTACAATATTCATTGATTTTTGCCATTGAAAAACATGTTTTTCATATACCAGAAATGTTTGAAGCTACTGACTGAATGAAAGGAGCTGGCATCTCACTCTCTTTGAATCTTCTTTATCATGCTAGGATTAACAGGAAAAAGCTAAAAATTTCAGAATTGCACCGTGCAATGTGGAGATATTACTGTTTGTGCATTTACAATATTCATTGATTTTTGCCATTGAAAAACATGTTTTTCATATACCAGAAATGTTTGAAGCTACTGACTGAATGAAAGGAGCTGGCATCTCACTCTCTTTGAATCTTCTTTATCATGCTAGGATTAACAGGAAAAAGCTAAAAATTTCAGAATTGCACCGTGCAATGTGGAGATATTACTGTTTGTGCATTTACAATATTCATTGATTTTTGCCATTGAAAAACGTTTCCAGAAATGTTTGAAGCTACTGACTGAATGAAAGGAGCTGGCATCTCACTCTCTTTGAATCTTCTTTATCATGCTAGGATTAACAGGAAAAAGCTAAAAATTTCAGAATTGCACCGTGCAATGTGGAGATATTACTGTTTGTGCATTTACAATATTCATTGATTTTTGCCATTGAAAAACATGTTTTTCATATACCAGAAATGTTTGAAGCTACTGACTGAATGAAAGGAGCTGGCATCTCACTCTCTTTGAATCTTCTTATCATGCTAGGATTAGCAGGAAAAAGCAAAAAATTTCAGAATTGCACCGTGCAATGTGGAGATATTACTGTTTGTGCATTTACAATATTCATTGATTTTTGCCATTGAAAAACATGTTTTTCATATACCAGAAATGTTTGAAGCTACTGACTGAATGAAAGGAGCTGGCATCTCACTCTCTTTGAATCTTCTTTATCATGCTAGGATTAACAGGAAAAAGCAAAAAATGTCAGAATTGCACCGTGCAATGTGGAGATATTACTGTTTGTGCATTTACAATATTCATTGATTTTTGCCATTGAAAAACATGTTTTTCATATACCAGAAATGTTTGAAGCTACTGACTGAATGAAAGGAGCTGGCATCTCACTCTCTTTGAATCTTCTTTATCATGCTAGGATTAGCAGGAAAAAGCAAAAAATTTCAGAATTGCACCGTGCAATGTGGAGATATTACTGTTTGTGCATTTACAATATTCATTGATTTTTGCCATTGAAAAACATGTTTTTCATATACCAGAAATGTTTGAAGCTACTGACTGAATGAAAGGAGCTGGCATCTCACTCTCTTTGAATCTTCTTTATCATGCTAGGATTAACAGGAAAAAGCAAAAAATGTCAGAATTGCACCGTGCAATGTGGAGATATTACTGTTTGTGCATTTACAATATTCATTGATTTTTGCCATTGAAAAACATGTTTTTCATATACCAGAAATGTTTGAAGCTACTGACTGAATGAAAGGAGCTGGCATCTCACTCTCTTTGAATCTTCTTTATCATGCTAGGATTAACAGGAAAAAGCAAAAAATTTCAGAATTGCACCGTGCAATGTGGAGATATTACTGTTTGTGCATTTACAATATTCATTGATTTTTGCCATTGAAAAACATGTTTTTCATATACCAGAAATGTTTGAAGCTACTGACTGAATGAAAGGAGCTGGCATCTCACTCTCTTTGAATCTTCTTTATCATGCTAGGATTAACAGGAAAAAGCTAAAAATTTCAGAATTGCACCGTGCAATGTGGAGATATTACTGTTTGTGCATTTACAATATTCATTGATTTTTGCCATTGAAAAACATGTTTTTCATATACCAGAAATGTTTGAAGCTACTGACTGAATGAAAGGAGCTGGCATCTCACTCTCTTTGAATCTTCTATATCATGCTAGGATTAGCAGGAAAAAGCAAAAAATTTCAGAATTGCACCGTGCAATGTGGAGATATTACTGTTTGTGCATTTACAATATTCATTGATTTTTGCCATTGAAAAACATGTTTTTCATATACCAGAAATGTTTGAAGCTACTGACTGAATGAAAGGAGCTGGCATCTCACTCTCTTTGAATCTTCTTTATCATGCTAGGATTAACAGGAAAAAGCTAAAAATTTCAGAATTGCACCGTGCAATGTGGAGATATTACTGTTTGTGCATTTACAATATTCATTGATTTTTGCCATTGAAAAACATGTTTTTCATATACCAGAAATGTTTGAAGCTACTGACTGAATGAAAGGAGCTGGCATCTCACTCTCTTTGAATCTTCTTTATCATGCTAGGATTAACAGGAAAAAGCAAAAAATTTCAGAATTGCACCGTGCAATGTGGAGATATTACTGTTTGTGCATTTACAATATTCATTGATTTTTGCCATTGAAAAACATGTTTTTCATATACCAGAAATGTTTGAAGCTACTGACTGAATGAAAGGAGCTGGCATCTCACTCTCTTTGAATCTTCTTTATCATGCTAGGATTAACAGGAAAAAGCAAAAAATTTCAGAATTGCACCGTGCAATGTGGAGATATTACTGTTTGTGCATTTACAATATTCATTGATTTTTGCCATTGAAAAACATGTTTTTCATATACCAGAAATGTTTGAAGCTACTGACTGAATGAAAGGAGCTGGCATCTCACTCTCTTTGAATCTTCTTTATCATGCTAGGATTAACAGGAAAAAGCTAAAAATTTCAGAATTGCACCGTGCAATGTGGAGATATTACTGTTTGTGCATTTACAATATTCATTGATTTTTGCCATTGAAAAACGTCCAGAAATGTTTGAAGCTACTGACTGAATGAAAGGAGCTGGCATCTCACTCTCTTTGAATCTTCTTTATCATGCTAGGATTAACAGGAAAAAGCAAAAAATTTCAGAATTGCACCGTGCAATGTGGAGATATTACTGTTTGTGCATTTACAATATTCATTGATTTTTGCCATTGAAAAACATGTTTTTCATATACCAGAAATGTTTGAAGCTACTGACTGAATGAAAGGAGCTGGCATCTCACTCTCTTTGAATCTTCTTTATCATGCTAGGATTAACAGGAAAAAGCTAAAAATTTCAGAATTGCACCGTGCAATGTGGAGATATTACTGTTTGTGCATTTACAATATTCATTGATTTTTGCCATTGAAAAACGTCCAGAAATGTTTGAAGCTACTGACTGAATGAAAGGAGCTGGCATCTCACTCTCTTTGAATCTTCTTTATCATGCTAGGATTAACAGGAAAAAGCTAAAAATTTCAGAATTGCACCGTGCAATGTGGAGATATTACTGTTTGTGCATTTACAATATTCATTGATTTTTGCCATTGAAAAACATGTTTTTCATATACCAGAAATGTTTGAAGCTACTGACTGAATGAAAGGAGCTGGCATCTCACTCTCTTTGAATCTTCTTTATCATGCTAGGATTAACAGGAAAAAGCTAAAAATTTCAGAATTGCACCGTGCAATGTGGAGATATTACTGTTTGTGCATTTACAATATTCATTGATTTTTGCCATTGAAAAACATGTTTTTCATATACCAGAAATGTTTGAAGCTACTGACTGAATGAAAGGAGCTGGCATCTCACTCTCTTTGAATCTTCTTTATCATGCTAGGATTAACAGGAAAAAGCTAAAAATTTCAGAATTGCACCGTGCAATGTGGAGATATTACTGTTTGTGCATTTACAATATTCATTGATTTTTGCCATTGAAAAACATGTTTTTCATATACCAGAAATGTTTGAAGCTACTGACTGAATGAAAGGAGCTGGCATCTCACTCTCTTTGAATCTTCTTTATCATGCTAGGATTAACAGGAAAAAGCTAAAAATTTCAGAATTGCACCGTGCAATGTGGAGATATTACTGTTTGTGCATTTACAATATTCATTGATTTTTGCCATTGAAAAACGTCCAGAAATGTTTGAAGCTACTGACTGAATGAAAGGAGCTGGCATCTCACTCTCTTTGAATCTTCTTTATCATGCTAGGATTAACAGGAAAAAGCTAAAAATTTCAGAATTGCACCGTGCAATGTGGAGATATTACTGTTTGTGCATTTACAATATTCATTGATTTTTGCCATTGAAAAACATGTTTTTCATATACCAGAAATGTTTGAAGCTACTGACTGAATGAAAGGAGCTGGCATCTCACTCTCTTTGAATCTTCTTTATCATGCTAGGATTAACAGGAAAAAGCTAAAAATTTCAGAATTGCACCGTGCAATGTGGAGATATTACTGTTTGTGCATTTACAATATTCATTGATTTTTGCCATTGAAAAACGTCCAGAAATGTTTGAAGCTACTGACTGAATGAAAGGAGCTGGCATCTCACTCTCTTTGAATCTTCTTTATCATGCTAGGATTAACAGGAAAAAGCTAAAAATTTCAGAATTGCACCGTGCAATGTGGAGATATTACTGTTTGTGCATTTACAATATTCATTGATTTTTGCCATTGAAAAACATGTTTTTCATATACCAGAAATGTTTGAAGCTACTGACTGAATGAAAGGAGCTGGCATCTCACTCTCTTTGAATCTTCTTTATCATGCTAGGATTAGCAGGAAAAAGCAAAAAATTTCAGAATTGCACCGTGCAATGTGGAGATATTACTGTTTGTGCATTTACAATATTCATTGATTTTTGCCATTGAAAAACATGTTTTTCATATACCAGAAATGTTTGAAGCTACTGACTGAATGAAAGGAGCTGGCATCTCACTCTCTTTGAATCTTCTTTATCATGCTAGGATTAACAGGAAAAAGCTAAAAATTTCAGAATTGCACCGTGCAATGTGGAGATATTACTGTTTGTGCATTTACAATATTCATTGATTTTTGCCATTGAAAAACATGTTTTTCATATACCAGAAATGTTTGAAGCTACTGACTGAATGAAAGGAGCTGGCATCTCACTCTCTTTGAATCTTCTTTATCATGCTAGGATTAACAGGAAAAAGCAAAAAATTTCAGAATTGCACCGTGCAATGTGGAGATATTACTGTTTGTGCATTTACAATATTCATTGATTTTTGCCATTGAAAAACATGTTTTTCATATACCAGAAATGTTTGAAGCTACTGACTGAATGAAAGGAGCTGGCATCTCACTCTCTTTGAATCTTCTTTATCATGCTAGGATTAACAGGAAAAAGCTAAAAATTTCAGAATTGCACCGTGCAATGTGGAGATATTACTGTTTGTGCATTTACAATATTCATTGATTTTTGCCATTGAAAAACATGTTTTTCATATACCAGAAATGTTTGAAGCTACTGACTGAATGAAAGGAGCTGGCATCTCACTCTCTTTGAATCTTCTTTATCATGCTAGGATTAACAGGAAAAAGCTAAAAATTTCAGAATTGCACCGTGCAATGTGGAGATATTACTGTTTGTGCATTTACAATATTCATTGATTTTTGCCATTGAAAAACGTCCAGAATTGTTTGAAGCTACTGACTGAATGAAAGGAGCTGGCATCTCACTCTCTTTGAATCTTCTTTATCATGCTAGGATTAACAGGAAAAAGCTAAAAATTTCAGAATTGCACCGTGCAATGTGGAGATATTACTGTTTGTGCATTTACAATATTCATTGATTTTTGCCATTGAAAAACATGTTTTTCATATACCAGAAATGTTTGAAGCTACTGACTGAATGAAAGGAGCTGGCATCTCACTCTCTTTGAATCTTCTTTATCATGCTAGGATTAACAGGAAAAAGCTAAAAATTTCAGAATTGCACCGTGCAATGTGGAGATATTACTGTTTGTGCATTTACAATATTCATTGATTTTTGCCATTGAAAAACGTCCAGAAATGTTTGAAGCTACTGACTGAATGAAAGGAGCTGGCATCTCACTCTCTTTGAATCTTCTTTATCATGCTAGGATTAACAGGAAAAAGCAAAAAATTTCAGAATTGCACCGTGCAATGTGGAGATATTACTGTTTGTGCATTTACAATATTCATTGATTTTTGCCATTGAAAAACATGTTTTTCATATACCAGAAATGTTTGAAGCTACTGACTGAATGAAAGGAGCTGGCATCTCACTCTCTTTGAATCTTCTTTATCATGCTAGGATTAACAGGAAAAAGCAAAAAATTTCAGAATTGCACCGTGCAATGTGGAGATATTACTGTTTGTGCATTTACAATATTCATTGATTTTTGCCATTGAAAAACATGTTTTTCATATACCAGAAATGTTTGAAGCTACTGACTGAATGAAAGGAGCTGGCATCTCACTCTCTTTGAATCTTCTTTATCATGCTAGGATTAGCAGGAAAAAGCAAAAAATTTCAGAATTGCACCGTGCAATGTGGAGATATTACTGTTTGTGCATTTACAATATTCATTGATTTTTGCCATTGAAAAACATGTTTTTCATATACCAGAAATGTTTGAAGCTACTGACTGAATGAAAGGAGCTGGCATCTCACTCTCTTTGAATCTTCTTTATCATGCTAGGATTAGCAGGAAAAAGCAAAAAATTTCAGAATTGCACCGTGCAATGTGGAGATATTACTGTTTGTGCATTTACAATATTCATTGATTTTTGCCATTGAAAAACATGTTTTTCATATACCAGAAATGTTTGAAGCTACTGACTGAATGAAAGGAGCTGGCATCTCACTCTCTTTGAATCTTCTTTATCATGCTAGGATTAGCAGGAAAAAGCAAAAAATTTCAGAATTGCACCGTGCAATGTGGAGATATTACTGTTTGTGCATTTACAATATTCATTGATTTTTGCCATTGAAAAACGTCCAGAAATGTTTGAAGCTACTGACTGAATGAAAGGAGCTGGCATCTCACTCTCTTTGAATCTTCTTTATCATGCTAGGATTAACAGGAAAAAGCTAAAAATTTCAGAATTGCACCGTGCAATGTGGAGATATTACTGTTTGTGCATTTACAATATTCATTGATTTTTGCCATTGAAAAACATGTTTTTCATATACCAGAAATGTTTGAAGCTACTGACTGAATGAAAGGAGCTGGCATCTCACTCTCTTTGAATCTTCTTTATCATGCTAGGATTAACAGGAAAAAGCAAAAAATTTCAGAATTGCACCGTGCAATGTGGAGATATTACTGTTTGTGCATTTACAATATTCATTGATTTTTGCCATTGAAAAACATGTTTTTCATATACCAGAAATGTTTGAAGCTACTGACTGAATGAAAGGAGCTGGCATCTCACTCTCTTTGAATCTTCTTTATCATGCTAGGATTAACAGGAAAAAGCTAAAAATTTCAGAATTGCACCGTGCAATGTGGAGATATTACTGTTTGTGCATTTACAATATTCATTGATTTTTGCCATTGAAAAACGTCCAGAAATGTTTGAAGCTACTGACTGAATGAAAGGAGCTGGCATCTCACTCTCTTTGAATCTTCTTTATCATGCTAGGATTAACAGGAAAAAGCTAAAAATTTCAGAATTGCACCGTGCAATGTGGAGATATTACTGTTTGTGCATTTACAATATTCATTGATTTTTGCCATTGAAAAACGTCCAGAAATGTTTGAAGCTACTGACTGAATGAAAGGAGCTGGCATCTCACTCTCTTTGAATCTTCTTTATCATGCTAGGATTAACAGGAAAAAGCTAAAAATTTCAGAATTGCACCGTGCAATGTGGAGATATTACTGTTTGTGCATTTACAATATTCATTGATTTTTGCCATTGAAAAACGTCCAGAAATGTTTGAAGCTACTGACTGAATGAAAGGAGCTGGCATCTCACTCTCTTTGAATCTTCTTTATCATGCTAGGATTAACAGGAAAAAGCTAAAAATTTCAGAATTGCACCGTGCAATGTGGAGATATTACTGTTTGTGCATTTACAATATTCATTGATTTTTGCCATTGAAAAACGTCCAGAAATGTTTGAAGCTACTGACTGAATGAAAGGAGCTGGCATCTCACTCTCTTTGAATCTTCTTTATCATGCTAGGATTAACAGGAAAAAGCTAAAAATTTCAGAATTGCACCGTGCAATGTGGAGATATTACTGTTTGTGCATTTACAATATTCATTGATTTTTGCCATTGAAAAACATGTTTTTCATATACCAGAAATGTTTGAAGCTACTGACTGAATGAAAGGAGCTGGCATCTCACTCTCTTTGAATCTTCTTTATCATGCTAGGATTAACAGGAAAAAGCTAAAAATTTCAGAATTGCACCGTGCAATGTGGAGATATTACTGTTTGTGCATTTACAATATTCATTGATTTTTGCCATTGAAAAACGTCCAGAAATGTTTGAAGCTACTGACTGAATGAAAGGAGCTGGCATCTCACTCTCTTTGAATCTTCTTTATCATGCTAGGATTAACAGGAAAAAGCTAAAAATTTCAGAATTGCACCGTGCAATGTGGAGATATTACTGTTTGTGCATTTACAATATTCATTGATTTTTGCCATTGAAAAACATGTTTTTCATATACCAGAAATGTTTGAAGCTACTGACTGAATGAAAGGAGCTGGCATCTCACTCTCTTTGAATCTTCTTTATCATGCTAGGATTAACAGGAAAAAGCTAAAAATTTCAGAATTGCACCGTGCAATGTGGAGATATTACTGTTTGTGCATTTACAATATTCATTGATTTTTGCCATTGAAAAACGTCCAGAAATGTTTGAAGCTACTGACTGAATGAAAGGAGCTGGCATCTCACTCTCTTTGAATCTTCTTTATCATGCTAGGATTAACAGGAAAAAGCTAAAAATTTCAGAATTGCACCGTGCAATGTGGAGATATTACTGTTTGTGCATTTACAATATTCATTGATTTTTGCCATTGAAAAACGTCCAGAAATGTTTGAAGCTACTGACTGAATGAAAGGAGCTGGCATCTCACTCTCTTTGAATCTTCTTTATCATGCTAGGATTAACAGGAAAAAGCTAAAAATTTCAGAATTGCACCGTGCAATGTGGAGATATTACTGTTTGTGCATTTACAATATTCATTGATTTTTGCCATTGAAAAACATGTTTTTCATATACCAGAAATGTTTGAAGCTACTGACTGAATGAAAGGAGCTGGCATCTCACTCTCTTTGAATCTTCTTTATCATGCTAGGATTAACAGGAAAAAGCTAAAAATTTCAGAATTGCACCGTGCAATGTGGAGATATTACTGTTTGTGCATTTACAATATTCATTGATTTTTGCCATTGAAAAACATGTTTTTCATATACCAGAAATGTTTGAAGCTACTGACTGAATGAAAGGAGCTGGCATCTCACTCTCTTTGAATCTTCTTTATCATGCTAGGATTAACAGGAAAAAGCTAAAAATTTCAGAATTGCACCGTGCAATGTGGAGATATTACTGTTTGTGCATTTACAATATTCATTGATTTTTGCCATTGAAAAACGTCCAGAAATGTTTGAAGCTACTGACTGAATGAAAGGAGCTGGCATCTCACTCTCTTTGAATCTTCTTTATCATGCTAGGATTAACAGGAAAAAGCTAAAAATTTCAGAATTGCACCGTGCAATGTGGAGATATTACTGTTTGTGCATTTACAATATTCATTGATTTTTGCCATTGAAAAACATGTTTTTCATATACCAGAAATGTTTGAAGCTACTGACTGAATGAAAGGAGCTGGCATCTCACTCTCTTTGAATCTTCTTTATCATGCTAGGATTAACAGGAAAAAGCTAAAAATTTCAGAATTGCACCGTGCAATGTGGAGATATTACTGTTTGTGCATTTACAATATTCATTGATTTTTGCCATTGAAAAACGTCCAGAAATGTTTGAAGCTACTGACTGAATGAAAGGAGCTGGCATCTCACTCTCTTTGAATCTTCTTTATCATGCTAGGATTAACAGGAAAAAGCTAAAAATTTCAGAATTGCACCGTGCAATGTGGAGATATTACTGTTTGTGCATTTACAATATTCATTGATTTTTGCCATTGAAAAACATGTTTTTCATATACCAGAAATGTTTGAAGCTACTGACTGAATGAAAGGAGCTGGCATCTCACTCTCTTTGAATCTTCTTTATCATGCTAGGATTAGCAGGAACAAGCAAGAAATTTCAGAATTGCATTGTGCAATGTGGAGATATTACTGTTTGTGCATTTACAATATTCATTGATTTTTGCCATTGAAAAACATGTTTTTCATATACCAGAAATGTTTGAAGCTACTGACTGAATGAAAGGAGCTGGCATCTCACTCTCTTTGAATCTTCTTTATCATGCTAGGATTAACAGGAAAAAGCAAAAAATTTCAGAATTGCACCGTGCAATGTGGAGATATTACTGTTTGTGCATTTACAATATTCATTGATTTTTGCCATTGAAAAACATGTTTTTCATATACCAGAAATGTTTGAAGCTACTGACTGAATGAAAGGAGCTCGCATCTCACTCTCTTTGAATCTTCTTTATCATGCTAGGATTAACAGGAAAAAGCTAAAAATTTCAGAATTGCACCGTGCAATGTGGAGATATTACTGTTTGTGCATGTACAATATTCATTGATTTTTGCCATTGAAAAACGTCCAGAAATGTTTGAAGCTACTGACTGAATGAAAGGAGCTGGCATCTCACTCTCTTTGAATCTTCTTTATCATGCTAGGATTAGCAGGAAAAAGCAAAAAATTTCAGAATTGCACCGTGCAATGTGGAGATATTACTGTTTGTGCATTTACAATATTCATTGATTTTTGCCATTGAAAAACGTCCAGAAATGTTTGAAGCTACTGACTGAATGAAAGGAGCTGGCATCTCACTCTCTTTGAATCTTCTTTATCATGCTAGGATTAACAGGAAAAAGCTAAAAATTTCAGAATTGCACCGTGCAATGTGGAGATATTACTGTTTGTGCATTTACAATATTCATTGATTTTTGCCATTGAAAAACGTCCAGAAATGTTTGAAGCTACTGACTGAATGAAAGGAGCTGGCATCTCACTCTCTTTGAATCTTCTTTATCATGCTAGGATTAACAGGAAAAAGCTAAAAATTTCAGAATTGCACCGTGCAATGTGGAGATATTACTGTTTGTGCATTTACAATATTCATTGATTTTTGCCATTGAAAAACGTCCAGAAATGTTTGAAGCTACTGACTGAATGAAAGGAGCTGGCATCTCACTCTCTTTGAATCTTCTTTATCATGCTAGGATTAACAGGAAAAAGCAAAAAATTTCAGAATTGCACCGTGCAATGTGGAGATATTACTGTTTGTGCATTTACAATATTCATTGATTTTTGCCATTGAAAAACATGTTTTTCATATACCAGAAATGTTTGAAGCTACTGACTGAATGAAAGGAGCTGGCATCTCACTCTCTTTGAATCTTCTTTATCATGCTAGGATTAACAGGAAAAAGCTAAAAATTTCAGAATTGCACCGTGCAATGTGGAGATATTACTGTTTGTGCATTTACAATATTCATTGATTTTTGCCATTGAAAAACATGTTTTTCATATACCAGAAATGTTTGAAGCTACTGACTGAATGAAAGGAGCTGGCATCTCACTCTCTTTGAATCTTCTTTATCATGCTAGGATTAACAGGAAAAAGCTAAAAATTTCAGAATTGCACCGTGCAATGTGGAGATATTACTGTTTGTGCATTTACAATATTCATTGATTTTTGCCATTGAAAAACATGTTTTTCATATACCAGAAATGTTTGAAGCTACTGACTGAATGAAAGGAGCTGGCATCTCACTCTCTTTGAATCTTCTTTATCATGCTAGGATTAACAGGAAAAAGCAAAAAATTTCAGAATTGCACCGTGCAATGTGGAGATATTACTGTTTGTGCATTTACAATATTCATTGATTTTTGCCATTGAAAAACATGTTTTTCATATACCAGAAATGTTTGAAGCTACTGACTGAATGAAAGGAGCTGGCATCTCACTCTCTTTGAATCTTCTTTATCATGCTAGGATTAACAGGAAAAAGCTAAAAATTTCAGAATTGCACCGTGCAATGTGGAGATATTACTGTTTGTGCATTTACAATATTCATTGATTTTTGCCATTGAAAAACATGTTTTTCATATACCAGAAATGTTTGAAGCTACTGACTGAATGAAAGGAGCTGGCATCTCACTCTCTTTGAATCTTCTTTATCATGCTAGGATTAACAGGAAAAAGCAAAAAATTTCAGAATTGCACCGTGCAATGTGGAGATATTACTGTTTGTGCATTTACAATATTCATTGATTTTTGCCATTGAAAAACATGTTTTTCATATACCAGAAATGTTTGAAGCTACTGACTGAATGAAAGGAGCTGGCATCTCACTCTCTTTGAATCTTCTTTATCATGCTAGGATTAACAGGAAAAAGCAAAAAATTTCAGAATTGCACCGTGCAATGTGGAGATATTACTGTTTGTGCATTTACAATATTCATTGATTTTTGCCATTGAAAAACATGTTTTTCATATACCAGAAATGTTTGAAGCTACTGACTGAATGAAAGGAGCTGGCATCTCACTCTCTTTGAATCTTCTTTATCATGCTAGGATTAACAGGAAAAAGCTAAAAATTTCAGAATTGCACAGTGCAATGTGGAGATATTACTGTTTGTGCATTTACAATATTCATTGATTTTTGCCATTGAAAAACATCCAGAAATGTTTGAAGCTACTGACTGAATGAAAGGAGCTGGCATCTCACTCTCTTTGAATCTTCTTTATCATGCTAGGATTAACAGGAAAAAGCTAAAAATTTCAGAATTGCACCGTGCAATGTGGAGATATTACTGTTTGTGCATTTACAATATTCATTGATTTTTGCCATTGAAAAACGTCCAGAAATGTTTGAAGCTACTGACTGAATGAAAGGAGCTGGCATCTCACTCTCTTTGAATCTTCTTTATCATGCTAGGATTAACAGGAAAAAGCTAAAAATTTCAGAATTGCACCGTGCAATGTGGAGATATTACTGTTTGTGCATTTACAATATTCATTGATTTTTGCCATTGAAAAACATGTTTTTCATATACCAGAAATGTTTGAAGCTACTGACTGAATGAAAGGAGCTGGCATCTCACTCTCTTTGAATCTTCTTTATCATGCTAGGATTAACAGGAAAAAGCTAAAAATTTCAGAATTGCACCGTGCAATGTGGAGATATTACTGTTTGTGCATTTACAATATTCATTGATTTTTGCCATTGAAAAACGTACAGAAATGTTTGAAGCTACTGACTGAATGAAAGGAGCTGGCATCTCACTCTCTTTGAATCTTCTTTATCATGCTAGGATTAACAGGAAAAAGCTAAAAATTTCAGAATTGCACCGTGCAATGTGGAGATATTACTGTTTGTGCATTTACAATATTCATTGATTTTTGCCATTGAAAAACGTCCAGAAATGTTTGAAGCTACTGACTGAATGAAAGGAGCTGGCATCTCACTCTCTTTGAATCTTCTTTATCATGCTAGGATTAACAGGAAAAAGCTAAAAATTTCAGAATTGCACCGTGCAATGTGGAGATATTACTGTTTGTGCATTTACAATATTCATTGATTTTTGCCATTGAAAAACATGTTTTTCATATACCAGAAATGTTTGAAGCTACTGACTGAATGAAAGGAGCTGGCATCTCACTCTCTTTGAATCTTCTTTATCATGCTAGGATTAACAGGAAAAAGCTAAAAATTTCAGAATTGCACCGTGCAATGTGGAGATATTACTGTTTGTGCATTTACAATATTCATTGATTTTTGCCATTGAAAAACATGTTTTTCATATACCAGAAATGTTTGAAGCTACTGACTGAATGAAAGGAGCTGGCATCTCACTCTCTTTGAATCTTCTTTATCATGCTAGGATTAACAGGAAAAAGCAAAAAATTTCAGAATTGCACCGTGCAATGTGGAGATATTACTGTTTGTGCATTTACAATATTCATTGATTTTTGCCATTGAAAAACGTCCAGAAATGTTTGAAGCTACTGACTGAATGAAAGGAGCTGGCATCTCACTCTCTTTGAATCTTCTTTATCATGCTAGGATTAGCAGGAAAAAGCAAAAAATTTCAGAATTGCACCGTGCAATGTGGAGATATTACTGTTTGTGCATTTACAATATTCATTGATTTTTGCCATTGAAAAACATGTTTTTCATATACCAGAAATGTTTGAAGCTACTGACTGAATGAAAGGAGCTGGCATCTCACTCTCTTTGAATCTTCTTTATCATGCTAGGATTAACAGGAAAAAGCAAAAAATTTCAGAATTGCACCGTGCAATGTGGAGATATTACTGTTTGTGCATTTACAATATTCATTGATTTTTGCCATTGAAAAACATGTTTTTCATATACCAGAAATGTTTGAAGCTACTGACTGAATGAAAGGAGCTGGCATCTCACTCTCTTTGAATCTTCTTTATCATGCTAGGATTAACAGGAAAAAGCTAAAAATTTCAGAATTGCACCGTGCAATGTGGAGATATTACTGTTTGTGCATTTACAATATTCATTGATTTTTGCCATTGAAAAACATGTTTTTCATATACCAGAAATGTTTGAAGCTACTGACTGAATGAAAGGAGCTGGCATCTCACTCTCTTTGAATCTTCTTTATCATGCTAGGATTAACAGGAAAAAGCTAAAAATTTCAGAATTGCACCGTGCAATGTGGAGATATTACTGTTTGTGCATTTACAATATTCATTGATTTTTGCCATTGAAAAACATGTTTTTCATATACCAGAAATGTTTGAAGCTACTGACTGAATGAAAGGAGCTGGCATCTCACTCTCTTTGAATCTTCTTTATCATGCTAGGATTAACAGGAAAAAGCAAAAAATTTCAGAATTGCACCGTGCAATGTGGAGATATTACTGTTTGTGCATTTACAATATTCATTGATTTTTGCCATTGAAAAACATGTTTTTCATATACCAGAAATGTTTGAAGCTACTGACTGAATGAAAGGAGCTGGCATCTCACTCTCTTTGAATCTTCTTTATCATGCTAGGATTAACAGGAAAAAGCTAAAAATTTCAGAATTGCACCGTGCAATGTGGAGATATTACTGTTTGTGCATTTACAATATTCATTGATTTTTGCCATTGAAAAACATCCAGAAATGTTTGAAGCTACTGACTGAATGAAAGGAGCTGGCATCTCACTCTCTTTGAATCTTCTTTATCATGCTAGGATTAACAGGAAAAAGCTAAAAATTTCAGAATTGCACCGTGCAATGTGGAGATATTACTGTTTGTGCATTTACAATATTCATTGATTTTTGCCATTGAAAAACATGTTTTTCATATACCAGAAATGTTTGAAGCTACTGACTGAATGAAAGGAGCTGGCATCTCACTCTCTTTGAATCTTCTTTATCATGCTAGGATTAACAGGAAAAAGCTAAAAATTTCAGAATTGCACCGTGCAATGTGGAGATATTACTGTTTGTGCATTTACAATATTCATTGATTTTTGCCATTGAAAAACATCCAGAAATGTTTGAAGCTACTGACTGAATGAAAGGAGCTGGCATCTCACTCTCTTTGAATCTTCTTTATCATGCTAGGATTAACAGGAAAAAGCAAAAAATTTCAGAATTGCACCGTGCAATGTGGAGATATTACTGTTTGTGCATTTACAATATTCATTGATTTTTGCCATTGAAAAACGTCCAGAAATGTTTGAAGCTACTGACTGAATGAAAGGAGCTGGCATCTCACTCTCTTTGAATCTTCTTTATCATGCTAGGATTAACAGGAAAAAGCTAAAAATTTCAGAATTGCACCGTGCAATGTGGAGATATTACTGTTTGTGCATTTACAATATTCATTGATTTTTGCCATTGAAAAACATGTTTTTCATATACCAGAAATGTTTGAAGCTACTGACTGAATGAAAGGAGCTGGCATCTCACTCTCTTTGAATCTTCTTTATCATGCTAGGATTAGCAGGAAAAAGCTAAAAATTTCAGAATTGCACCGTGCAATGTGGAGATATTACTGTTTGTGCATTTACAATATTCATTGATTTTTGCCATTGAAAAACATGTTTTTCATATACCAGAAATGTTTGAAGCTACTGACAATGAAAGGAGCTGGCATCTCACTCTCTTTGAATCTTCTTTATCATGCTAGGATTAACAGGAAAAAGCTAAAAATTTCAGAATTGCACCGTGCAATGTGGAGATATTACTGTTTGTGCATTTACAATATTCATTGATTTTTGCCATTGAAAAACGTCCAGAAATGTTTGAAGCTACTGACTGAATGAAAGGAGCTGGCATCTCACTCTCTTTGAATCTTCTTTATCATGCTAGGATTAACAGGAAAAAGCTAAAAATTTCAGAATTGCACCGTGCAATGTGGAGATATTACTGTTTGTGCATTTACAATATTCATTGATTTTTGCCATTGAAAAACATGTTTTTCATATACCAGAAATGTTTGAAGCTACTGACTGAATGAAAGGAGCTGGCATCTCACTCTCTTTGAATCTTCTTTATCATGCTAGGATTAGCAGGAAAAAGCTAAAAATTTCAGAATTGCACCGTGCAATGTGGAGATATTACTGTTTGTGCATTTACAATATTCATTGATTTTTGCCATTGAAAAACGTCCAGAAATGTTTGAAGCTACTGACTGAATGAAAGGAGCTGGCATCTCACTCTCTTTGAATCTTCTTTATCATGCTAGGATTAACAGGAAAAAGCTAAAAATTTCAGAATTGCACCGTGCAATGTGGAGATATTACTGTTTGTGCATTTACAATATTCATTGATTTTTGCCATTGAAAAACATGTTTTTCATATACCAGAAATGTTTGAAGCTACTGACTGAATGAAAGGAGCTGGCATCTCACTCTCTTTGAATCTTCTTTATCATGCTAGGATTAGCAGGAAAAAGCAAAAAATTTCAGAATTGCACCGTGCAATGTGGAGATATTACTGTTTGTGCATTTACAATATTCATTGATTTTTGCCATTGAAAAACATGTTTTTCATATACCAGAAATGTTTGAAGCTACTGACTGAATGAAAGGAGCTGGCATCTCACTCTCTTTGAATCTTCTTTATCATGCTAGGATTAACAGGAAAAAGCTAAAAATTTCAGAATTGCACCGTGCAATGTGGAGATATTACTGTTTGTGCATTTACAATATTCATTGATTTTTGCCATTGAAAAACATGTTTTTCATATACCAGAAATGTTTGAAGCTACTGACTGAATGAAAGGAGCTGGCATCTCACTCTCTTTGAATCTTCTTTATCATGCTAGGATTAACAGGAAAAAGCTAAAAATTTCAGAATTGCACCGTGCAATGTGGAGATATTACTGTTTGTGCATTTACAATATTCATTGATTTTTGCCATTGAAAAACATGTTTTTCATATACCAGAAATGTTTGAAGCTACTGACTGAATGAAAGGAGCTGGCATCTCACTCTCTTTGAATCTTCTTTATCATGCTAGGATTAACAGGAAAAAGCTAAAAATTTCAGAATTGCACCGTGCAATGTGGAGATATTACTGTTTGTGCATTTACAATATTCATTGATTTTTGCCATTGAAAAACGTCCAGAAATGTTTGAAGCTACTGACTGAATGAAAGGAGCTGGCATCTCACTCTCTTTGAATCTTCTTTATCATGCTAGGATTAGCAGGAAAAAGCAAAAAATTTCAGAATTGCACCGTGCAATGTGGAGATATTACTGTTTGTGCATTTACAATATTCATTGATTTTTGCCATTGAAAAACATGTTTTTCATATACCAGAAATGTTTGAAGCTACTGACTGAATGAAAGGAGCTGGCATCTCACTCTCTTTGAATCTTCTTTATCATGCTAGGATTAACAGGAAAAAGCAAAAAATTTCAGAATTGCACCGTGCAATGTGGAGATATTACTGTTTGTGCATTTACAATATTCATTGATTTTTGCCATTGAAAAACATGTTTTTCATATACCAGAAATGTTTGAAGCTACTGACTGAATGAAAGGAGCTGGCATCTCACTCTCTTTGAATCTTCTTTATCATGCTAGGATTAACAGGAAAAAGCAAAAAATTTCAGAATTGCACCGTGCAATGTGGAGATATTACTGTTTGTGCATTTACAATATTCATTGATTTTTGCCATTGAAAAACATGTTTTTCATATACCAGAAATGTTTGAAGCTACTGACTGAATGAAAGGAGCTGGCATCTCACTCTCTTTGAATCTTCTTTATCATGCTAGGATTAACAGGAAAAAGCTAAAAATTTCAGAATTGCACCGTGCAATGTGGAGATATTACTGTTTGTGCATTTACAATATTCATTGATTTTTGCCATTGAAAAACATGTTTTTCATATACCAGAAATGTTTGAAGCTACTGACTGAATGAAAGGAGCTGGCATCTCACTCTCTTTGAATCTTCTTTATCATGCTAGGATTAACAGGAAAAAGCTAAAAATTTCAGAATTGCACCGTGCAATGTGGAGATATTACTGTTTGTGCATTTACAATATTCATTGATTTTTGCCATTGAAAAACGTCCAGAAATGTTTGAAGCTACTGACTGAATGAAAGGAGCTGGCATCTCACTCTCTTTGAATCTTCTTTATCATGCTAGGATTAACAGGAAAAAGCTAAAAATTTCAGAATTGCACCGTGCAATGTGGAGATATTACTGTTTGTGCATTTACAATATTCATTGATTTTTGCCATTGAAAAACATGTTTTTCATATACCAGAAATGTTTGAAGCTACTGACTGAATGAAAGGAGCTGGCATCTCACTCTCTTTGAATCTTCTTTATCATGCTAGGATTAGCAGGAAAAAGCAAAAAATTTCAGAATTGCACCGTGCAATGTGGAGATATTACTGTTTGTGCATTTACAATATTCATTGATTTTTGCCATTGAAAAACATGTTTTTCATATACCAGAAATGTTTGAAGCTACTGACTGAATGAAAGGAGCTGGCATCTCACTCTCTTTGAATCTTCTTTATCATGCTAGGATTAACAGGAAAAAGCTAAAAATTTCAGAATTGCACCGTGCAATGTGGAGATATTACTGTTTGTGCATTTACAATATTCATTGATTTTTGCCATTGAAAAACATGTTTTTCATATACCAGAAATGTTTGAAGCTACTGACTGAATGAAAGGAGCTGGCATCTCACTCTCTTTGAATCTTCTTTATCATGCTAGGATTAACAGGAAAAAGCAAAAAATGTCAGAATTGCACCGTGCAATGTGGAGATATTACTGTTTGTGCATTTACAATATTCATTGATTTTTGCCATTGAAAAACATGTTTTTCATATACCAGAAATGTTTGAAGCTACTGACTGAATGAAAGGAGCTGGCATCTCACTCTCTTTGAATCTTCTTTATCATGCTAGGATTAACAGGAAAAAGCAAAAAATTTCAGAATTGCACCGTGCAATGTGGAGATATTACTGTTTGTGCATTTACAATATTCATTGATTTTTGCCATTGAAAAACATGTTTTTCATATACCAGAAATGTTTGAAGCTACTGACTGAATGAAAGGAGCTGGCATCTCACTCTCTTTGAATCTTCTTTATCATGCTAGGATTAACAGGAAAAAGCTAAAAATTTCAGAATTGCACCGTGCAATGTGGAGATATTACTGTTTGTGCATTTACAATATTCATTGATTTTTGCCATTGAAAAACATGTTTTTCATATACCAGAAATGTTTGAAGCTACTGACTGAATGAAAGGAGCTGGCATCTCACTCTCTTTGAATCTTCTTTATCATGCTAGGATTAACAGGAAAAAGCTAAAAATTTCAGAATTGCACCGTGCAATGTGGAGATATTACTGTTTGTGCATTTACAATATTCATTGATTTTTGCCATTGAAAAACGTCCAGAAATGTTTGAAGCTACTGACTGAATGAAAGGAGCTGGCATCTCACTCTCTTTGAATCTTCTTTATCATGCTAGGATTAGCAGGAAAAAGCAAAAAATTTCAGAATTGCACCGTGCAATGTGGAGATATTACTGTTTGTGCATTTACAATATTCATTGATTTTTGCCATTGAAAAACATGTTTTTCATATACCAGAAATGTTTGAAGCTACTGACTGAATGAAAGGAGCTGGCATCTCACTCTCTTTGAATCTTCTTTATCATGCTAGGATTAACAGGAAAAAGCAAAAAATTTCAGAATTGCACCGTGCAATGTGGAGATATTACTGTTTGTGCATTTACAATATTCATTGATTTTTGCCATTGAAAAACATGTTTTTCATATACCAGAAATGTTTGAAGCTACTGACTGAATGAAAGGAGCTGGCATCTCACTCTCTTTGAATCTTCTTTATCATGCTAGGATTAACAGGAAAAAGCAAAAAATTTCAGAATTGCACCGTGCAATGTGGAGATATTACTGTTTGTGCATTTACAATATTCATTGATTTTTGCCATTGAAAAACATGTTTTTCATATACCAGAAATGTTTGAAGCTACTGACTGAATGAAAGGAGCTGGCATCTCACTCTCTTTGAATCTTCTTTATCATGCTAGGATTAACAGGAAAAAGCTAAAAATTTCAGAATTGCACCGTGCAATGTGGAGATATTACTGTTTGTGCATTTACAATATTCATTGATTTTTGCCATTGAAAAACATGTTTTTCATATACCAGAAATGTTTGAAGCTACTGACTGAATGAAAGGAGCTGGCATCTCACTCTCTTTGAATCTTCTTTATCATGCTAGGATTAACAGGAAAAAGCTAAAAATTTCAGAATTGCACCGTGCAATGTGGAGATATTACTGTTTGTGCATTTACAATATTCATTGATTTTTGCCATTGAAAAACGTCCAGAAATGTTTGAAGCTACTGACTGAATGAAAGGAGCTGGCATCTCACTCTCTTTGAATCTTCTTTATCATGCTAGGATTAACAGGAAAAAGCTAAAAATTTCAGAATTGCACCGTGCAATGTGGAGATATTACTGTTTGTGCATTTACAATATTCATTGATTTTTGCCATTGAAAAACATGTTTTTCATATACCAGAAATGTTTGAAGCTACTGACTGAATGAAAGGAGCTGGCATCTCACTCTCTTTGAATCTTCTTTATCATGCTAGGATTAGCAGGAAAAAGCAAAAAATTTCAGAATTGCACCGTGCAATGTGGAGATATTACTGTTTGTGCATTTACAATATTCATTGATTTTTGCCATTGAAAAACATGTTTTTCATATACCAGAAATGTTTGAAGCTACTGACTGAATGAAAGGAGCTGGCATCTCACTCTCTTTGAATCTTCTTTATCATGCTAGGATTAACAGGAAAAAGCAAAAAATGTCAGAATTGCACCGTGCAATGTGGAGATATTACTGTTTGTGCATTTACAATATTCATTGATTTTTGCCATTGAAAAACATGTTTTTCATATACCAGAAATGTTTGAAGCTACTGACTGAATGAAAGGAGCTGGCATCTCACTCTCTTTGAATCTTCTTTATCATGCTAGGATTAGCAGGAAAAAGCAAAAAATTTCAGAATTGCACCGTGCAATGTGGAGATATTACTGTTTGTGCATTTACAATATTCATTGATTTTTGCCATTGAAAAACATGTTTTTCATATACCAGAAATGTTTGAAGCTACTGACTGAATGAAAGGAGCTGGCATCTCACTCTCTTTGAATCTTCTTTATCATGCTAGGATTAACAGGAAAAAGCAAAAAATGTCAGAATTGCACCGTGCAATGTGGAGATATTACTGTTTGTGCATTTACAATATTCATTGATTTTTGCCATTGAAAAACATGTTTTTCATATACCAGAAATGTTTGAAGCTACTGACTGAATGAAAGGAGCTGGCATCTCACTCTCTTTGAATCTTCTTTATCATGCTAGGATTAACAGGAAAAAGCAAAAAATTTCAGAATTGCACCGTGCAATGTGGAGATATTACTGTTTGTGCATTTACAATATTCATTGATTTTTGCCATTGAAAAACATGTTTTTCATATACCAGAAATGTTTGAAGCTACTGACTGAATGAAAGGAGCTGGCATCTCACTCTCTTTGAATCTTCTTTATCATGCTAGGATTAACAGGAAAAAGCTAAAAATTTCAGAATTGCACCGTGCAATGTGGAGATATTACTGTTTGTGCATTTACAATATTCATTGATTTTTGCCATTGAAAAACATGTTTTTCATATACCAGAAATGTTTGAAGCTACTGACTGAATGAAAGGAGCTGGCATCTCACTCTCTTTGAATCTTCTATATCATGCTAGGATTAGCAGGAAAAAGCAAAAAATTTCAGAATTGCACCGTGCAATGTGGAGATATTACTGTTTGTGCATTTACAATATTCATTGATTTTTGCCATTGAAAAACATGTTTTTCATATACCAGAAATGTTTGAAGCTACTGACTGAATGAAAGGAGCTGGCATCTCACTCTCTTTGAATCTTCTTTATCATGCTAGGATTAACAGGAAAAAGCTAAAAATTTCAGAATTGCACCGTGCAATGTGGAGATATTACTGTTTGTGCATTTACAATATTCATTGATTTTTGCCATTGAAAAACATGTTTTTCATATACCAGAAATGTTTGAAGCTACTGACTGAATGAAAGGAGCTGGCATCTCACTCTCTTTGAATCTTCTTTATCATGCTAGGATTAACAGGAAAAAGCAAAAAATTTCAGAATTGCACCGTGCAATGTGGAGATATTACTGTTTGTGCATTTACAATATTCATTGATTTTTGCCATTGAAAAACATGTTTTTCATATACCAGAAATGTTTGAAGCTACTGACTGAATGAAAGGAGCTGGCATCTCACTCTCTTTGAATCTTCTTTATCATGCTAGGATTAACAGGAAAAAGCAAAAAATTTCAGAATTGCACCGTGCAATGTGGAGATATTACTGTTTGTGCATTTACAATATTCATTGATTTTTGCCATTGAAAAACATGTTTTTCATATACCAGAAATGTTTGAAGCTACTGACTGAATGAAAGGAGCTGGCATCTCACTCTCTTTGAATCTTCTTTATCATGCTAGGATTAACAGGAAAAAGCTAAAAATTTCAGAATTGCACCGTGCAATGTGGAGATATTACTGTTTGTGCATTTACAATATTCATTGATTTTTGCCATTGAAAAACGTCCAGAAATGTTTGAAGCTACTGACTGAATGAAAGGAGCTGGCATCTCACTCTCTTTGAATCTTCTTTATCATGCTAGGATTAACAGGAAAAAGCAAAAAATTTCAGAATTGCACCGTGCAATGTGGAGATATTACTGTTTGTGCATTTACAATATTCATTGATTTTTGCCATTGAAAAACATGTTTTTCATATACCAGAAATGTTTGAAGCTACTGACTGAATGAAAGGAGCTGGCATCTCACTCTCTTTGAATCTTCTTTATCATGCTAGGATTAACAGGAAAAAGCTAAAAATTTCAGAATTGCACCGTGCAATGTGGAGATATTACTGTTTGTGCATTTACAATATTCATTGATTTTTGCCATTGAAAAACGTCCAGAAATGTTTGAAGCTACTGACTGAATGAAAGGAGCTGGCATCTCACTCTCTTTGAATCTTCTTTATCATGCTAGGATTAACAGGAAAAAGCTAAAAATTTCAGAATTGCACCGTGCAATGTGGAGATATTACTGTTTGTGCATTTACAATATTCATTGATTTTTGCCATTGAAAAACATGTTTTTCATATACCAGAAATGTTTGAAGCTACTGACTGAATGAAAGGAGCTGGCATCTCACTCTCTTTGAATCTTCTTTATCATGCTAGGATTAACAGGAAAAAGCTAAAAATTTCAGAATTGCACCGTGCAATGTGGAGATATTACTGTTTGTGCATTTACAATATTCATTGATTTTTGCCATTGAAAAACATGTTTTTCATATACCAGAAATGTTTGAAGCTACTGACTGAATGAAAGGAGCTGGCATCTCACTCTCTTTGAATCTTCTTTATCATGCTAGGATTAACAGGAAAAAGCTAAAAATTTCAGAATTGCACCGTGCAATGTGGAGATATTACTGTTTGTGCATTTACAATATTCATTGATTTTTGCCATTGAAAAACATGTTTTTCATATACCAGAAATGTTTGAAGCTACTGACTGAATGAAAGGAGCTGGCATCTCACTCTCTTTGAATCTTCTTTATCATGCTAGGATTAACAGGAAAAAGCTAAAAATTTCAGAATTGCACCGTGCAATGTGGAGATATTACTGTTTGTGCATTTACAATATTCATTGATTTTTGCCATTGAAAAACGTCCAGAAATGTTTGAAGCTACTGACTGAATGAAAGGAGCTGGCATCTCACTCTCTTTGAATCTTCTTTATCATGCTAGGATTAACAGGAAAAAGCTAAAAATTTCAGAATTGCACCGTGCAATGTGGAGATATTACTGTTTGTGCATTTACAATATTCATTGATTTTTGCCATTGAAAAACATGTTTTTCATATACCAGAAATGTTTGAAGCTACTGACTGAATGAAAGGAGCTGGCATCTCACTCTCTTTGAATCTTCTTTATCATGCTAGGATTAACAGGAAAAAGCTAAAAATTTCAGAATTGCACCGTGCAATGTGGAGATATTACTGTTTGTGCATTTACAATATTCATTGATTTTTGCCATTGAAAAACGTCCAGAAATGTTTGAAGCTACTGACTGAATGAAAGGAGCTGGCATCTCACTCTCTTTGAATCTTCTTTATCATGCTAGGATTAACAGGAAAAAGCTAAAAATTTCAGAATTGCACCGTGCAATGTGGAGATATTACTGTTTGTGCATTTACAATATTCATTGATTTTTGCCATTGAAAAACATGTTTTTCATATACCAGAAATGTTTGAAGCTACTGACTGAATGAAAGGAGCTGGCATCTCACTCTCTTTGAATCTTCTTTATCATGCTAGGATTAGCAGGAAAAAGCAAAAAATTTCAGAATTGCACCGTGCAATGTGGAGATATTACTGTTTGTGCATTTACAATATTCATTGATTTTTGCCATTGAAAAACATGTTTTTCATATACCAGAAATGTTTGAAGCTACTGACTGAATGAAAGGAGCTGGCATCTCACTCTCTTTGAATCTTCTTTATCATGCTAGGATTAACAGGAAAAAGCTAAAAATTTCAGAATTGCACCGTGCAATGTGGAGATATTACTGTTTGTGCATTTACAATATTCATTGATTTTTGCCATTGAAAAACATGTTTTTCATATACCAGAAATGTTTGAAGCTACTGACTGAATGAAAGGAGCTGGCATCTCACTCTCTTTGAATCTTCTTTATCATGCTAGGATTAACAGGAAAAAGCAAAAAATTTCAGAATTGCACCGTGCAATGTGGAGATATTACTGTTTGTGCATTTACAATATTCATTGATTTTTGCCATTGAAAAACATGTTTTTCATATACCAGAAATGTTTGAAGCTACTGACTGAATGAAAGGAGCTGGCATCTCACTCTCTTTGAATCTTCTTTATCATGCTAGGATTAACAGGAAAAAGCTAAAAATTTCAGAATTGCACCGTGCAATGTGGAGATATTACTGTTTGTGCATTTACAATATTCATTGATTTTTGCCATTGAAAAACATGTTTTTCATATACCAGAAATGTTTGAAGCTACTGACTGAATGAAAGGAGCTGGCATCTCACTCTCTTTGAATCTTCTTTATCATGCTAGGATTAACAGGAAAAAGCTAAAAATTTCAGAATTGCACCGTGCAATGTGGAGATATTACTGTTTGTGCATTTACAATATTCATTGATTTTTGCCATTGAAAAACGTCCAGAATTGTTTGAAGCTACTGACTGAATGAAAGGAGCTGGCATCTCACTCTCTTTGAATCTTCTTTATCATGCTAGGATTAACAGGAAAAAGCTAAAAATTTCAGAATTGCACCGTGCAATGTGGAGATATTACTGTTTGTGCATTTACAATATTCATTGATTTTTGCCATTGAAAAACATGTTTTTCATATACCAGAAATGTTTGAAGCTACTGACTGAATGAAAGGAGCTGGCATCTCACTCTCTTTGAATCTTCTTTATCATGCTAGGATTAACAGGAAAAAGCTAAAAATTTCAGAATTGCACCGTGCAATGTGGAGATATTACTGTTTGTGCATTTACAATATTCATTGATTTTTGCCATTGAAAAACGTCCAGAAATGTTTGAAGCTACTGACTGAATGAAAGGAGCTGGCATCTCACTCTCTTTGAATCTTCTTTATCATGCTAGGATTAACAGGAAAAAGCAAAAAATTTCAGAATTGCACCGTGCAATGTGGAGATATTACTGTTTGTGCATTTACAATATTCATTGATTTTTGCCATTGAAAAACATGTTTTTCATATACCAGAAATGTTTGAAGCTACTGACTGAATGAAAGGAGCTGGCATCTCACTCTCTTTGAATCTTCTTTATCATGCTAGGATTAACAGGAAAAAGCAAAAAATTTCAGAATTGCACCGTGCAATGTGGAGATATTACTGTTTGTGCATTTACAATATTCATTGATTTTTGCCATTGAAAAACATGTTTTTCATATACCAGAAATGTTTGAAGCTACTGACTGAATGAAAGGAGCTGGCATCTCACTCTCTTTGAATCTTCTTTATCATGCTAGGATTAGCAGGAAAAAGCAAAAAATTTCAGAATTGCACCGTGCAATGTGGAGATATTACTGTTTGTGCATTTACAATATTCATTGATTTTTGCCATTGAAAAACATGTTTTTCATATACCAGAAATGTTTGAAGCTACTGACTGAATGAAAGGAGCTGGCATCTCACTCTCTTTGAATCTTCTTTATCATGCTAGGATTAGCAGGAAAAAGCAAAAAATTTCAGAATTGCACCGTGCAATGTGGAGATATTACTGTTTGTGCATTTACAATATTCATTGATTTTTGCCATTGAAAAACATGTTTTTCATATACCAGAAATGTTTGAAGCTACTGACTGAATGAAAGGAGCTGGCATCTCACTCTCTTTGAATCTTCTTTATCATGCTAGGATTAGCAGGAAAAAGCAAAAAATTTCAGAATTGCACCGTGCAATGTGGAGATATTACTGTTTGTGCATTTACAATATTCATTGATTTTTGCCATTGAAAAACGTCCAGAAATGTTTGAAGCTACTGACTGAATGAAAGGAGCTGGCATCTCACTCTCTTTGAATCTTCTTTATCATGCTAGGATTAACAGGAAAAAGCTAAAAATTTCAGAATTGCACCGTGCAATGTGGAGATATTACTGTTTGTGCATTTACAATATTCATTGATTTTTGCCATTGAAAAACATGTTTTTCATATACCAGAAATGTTTGAAGCTACTGACTGAATGAAAGGAGCTGGCATCTCACTCTCTTTGAATCTTCTTTATCATGCTAGGATTAACAGGAAAAAGCAAAAAATTTCAGAATTGCACCGTGCAATGTGGAGATATTACTGTTTGTGCATTTACAATATTCATTGATTTTTGCCATTGAAAAACATGTTTTTCATATACCAGAAATGTTTGAAGCTACTGACTGAATGAAAGGAGCTGGCATCTCACTCTCTTTGAATCTTCTTTATCATGCTAGGATTAACAGGAAAAAGCTAAAAATTTCAGAATTGCACCGTGCAATGTGGAGATATTACTGTTTGTGCATTTACAATATTCATTGATTTTTGCCATTGAAAAACGTCCAGAAATGTTTGAAGCTACTGACTGAATGAAAGGAGCTGGCATCTCACTCTCTTTGAATCTTCTTTATCATGCTAGGATTAACAGGAAAAAGCTAAAAATTTCAGAATTGCACCGTGCAATGTGGAGATATTACTGTTTGTGCATTTACAATATTCATTGATTTTTGCCATTGAAAAACGTCCAGAAATGTTTGAAGCTACTGACTGAATGAAAGGAGCTGGCATCTCACTCTCTTTGAATCTTCTTTATCATGCTAGGATTAACAGGAAAAAGCTAAAAATTTCAGAATTGCACCGTGCAATGTGGAGATATTACTGTTTGTGCATTTACAATATTCATTGATTTTTGCCATTGAAAAACGTCCAGAAATGTTTGAAGCTACTGACTGAATGAAAGGAGCTGGCATCTCACTCTCTTTGAATCTTCTTTATCATGCTAGGATTAACAGGAAAAAGCTAAAAATTTCAGAATTGCACCGTGCAATGTGGAGATATTACTGTTTGTGCATTTACAATATTCATTGATTTTTGCCATTGAAAAACGTCCAGAAATGTTTGAAGCTACTGACTGAATGAAAGGAGCTGGCATCTCACTCTCTTTGAATCTTCTTTATCATGCTAGGATTAACAGGAAAAAGCTAAAAATTTCAGAATTGCACCGTGCAATGTGGAGATATTACTGTTTGTGCATTTACAATATTCATTGATTTTTGCCATTGAAAAACATGTTTTTCATATACCAGAAATGTTTGAAGCTACTGACTGAATGAAAGGAGCTGGCATCTCACTCTCTTTGAATCTTCTTTATCATGCTAGGATTAACAGGAAAAAGCTAAAAATTTCAGAATTGCACCGTGCAATGTGGAGATATTACTGTTTGTGCATTTACAATATTCATTGATTTTTGCCATTGAAAAACGTCCAGAAATGTTTGAAGCTACTGACTGAATGAAAGGAGCTGGCATCTCACTCTCTTTGAATCTTCTTTATCATGCTAGGATTAACAGGAAAAAGCTAAAAATTTCAGAATTGCACCGTGCAATGTGGAGATATTACTGTTTGTGCATTTACAATATTCATTGATTTTTGCCATTGAAAAACATGTTTTTCATATACCAGAAATGTTTGAAGCTACTGACTGAATGAAAGGAGCTGGCATCTCACTCTCTTTGAATCTTCTTTATCATGCTAGGATTAACAGGAAAAAGCTAAAAATTTCAGAATTGCACCGTGCAATGTGGAGATATTACTGTTTGTGCATTTACAATATTCATTGATTTTTGCCATTGAAAAACGTCCAGAAATGTTTGAAGCTACTGACTGAATGAAAGGAGCTGGCATCTCACTCTCTTTGAATCTTCTTTATCATGCTAGGATTAACAGGAAAAAGCTAAAAATTTCAGAATTGCACCGTGCAATGTGGAGATATTACTGTTTGTGCATTTACAATATTCATTGATTTTTGCCATTGAAAAACGTCCAGAAATGTTTGAAGCTACTGACTGAATGAAAGGAGCTGGCATCTCACTCTCTTTGAATCTTCTTTATCATGCTAGGATTAACAGGAAAAAGCTAAAAATTTCAGAATTGCACCGTGCAATGTGGAGATATTACTGTTTGTGCATTTACAATATTCATTGATTTTTGCCATTGAAAAACATGTTTTTCATATACCAGAAATGTTTGAAGCTACTGACTGAATGAAAGGAGCTGGCATCTCACTCTCTTTGAATCTTCTTTATCATGCTAGGATTAACAGGAAAAAGCTAAAAATTTCAGAATTGCACCGTGCAATGTGGAGATATTACTGTTTGTGCATTTACAATATTCATTGATTTTTGCCATTGAAAAACATGTTTTTCATATACCAGAAATGTTTGAAGCTACTGACTGAATGAAAGGAGCTGGCATCTCACTCTCTTTGAATCTTCTTTATCATGCTAGGATTAACAGGAAAAAGCTAAAAATTTCAGAATTGCACCGTGCAATGTGGAGATATTACTGTTTGTGCATTTACAATATTCATTGATTTTTGCCATTGAAAAACGTCCAGAAATGTTTGAAGCTACTGACTGAATGAAAGGAGCTGGCATCTCAC
>NW_027371032.1:0-31211 GCF_046119375.1 Phyllobates terribilis | reverse complement strand
AAATCAATGAATATTGTAAATGCACAAACAGTAATATCTCCACATTGCAAGGTGCAATTCTGAAATTTTTTGCTTTTTCCTGTTAATCCTAGCATGATAAAGAAGATTCAAAGAGAGTGAGATGCCAGCTTCTTTCATTCAGTCAGTAGCTTCAAACATTTCTGGTATATGAAAAACATGTTTTTCAATGGCAAGAAAATCAATGAATATTGTAAATGCACAAACAGTAATATCTCCACATTGCAAGGTGCAATTCTGAAATTTTTTGCTTTTTCCTGCTAATCCTAGCATGATAAAGAAGATTCAAAGAGAGTGAGATGCCAGCTCCTTTCATTCAGTCAGTAGCTTCAAACATTTCTGGTATATGAAAAACATGTTTTTCAATGGCAAAAATCAATGAATATTGTAAATGCACAAACAGTAATATCTCCACATTGCAAGGTGCAATTCTGAATTTTTTGCTTTTTCCTGCTAATCCTAGCATGATAAAGAAGATTCAAAGAGAGTGAGATGCCAGCTCCTTTCATTCAGTCAGTAGCTTCAAACATTTCTGGTATATGAAAAACATGTTTTTCAATGGCAAAAATCAATGAATATTGTAAATGCACAAACAGTAATATCTCCACATTGCAAGGTGCAATTCTGAAATTTTTAGCTTTTCCTGTTAATCCTAGCATGATAAAGAAGATTCAAAGAGAGTGAGATGCCAGCTCCTTTCATTCAGTCAGTAGCTTCAAACATTTCTGGACGTTTTTCAATGGCAAAAATCAATGAATATTGTAAATGCACAAACAGTAATATCTCCACATTGCAAGGTGCAATTCTGAAATTTTTTGCTTTTTCCTGTTAATCCTAGCATGATAAAGAAGATTCAAAGAGAGTGAGATGCCAGCTCCTTTCATTCAGTCAGTAGCTTCAAACATTTCTGGTATATGAAAAACATGTTTTTCAATGGCAAAAATCAATGAATATTGTAAATGCACAAACAGTAATATCTCCACATTGCAAGGTGCAATTCTGAAATTTTTTGCTTTTTCCTGCTAATCCTAGCATGATAAAGAAGATTCAAAGAGAGTGAGATGCCAGCTCCTTTCATTCAGTCAGTAGCTTCAAACATTTCTGGTATATGAAAAAAATGTTTTTCAATGGCAAAAATCAATGAATATTGTAAATGCACAAACAGTAATATCTCCACATTGCAAGGTGCAATTCTGAATTTTTTTGCTTTTTCCTGCTAATCCTAGCATGATAAAGAAGATTCAAAGAGAGTGAGATGCCAGCTCCTTTCATTCAGTCAGTAGCTTCAAACATTTCTGGTATATGAAAAACATGTTTTTCAATGGCAAAAATCAATGAATATTGTAAATGCACAAACAGTAATATCTCCACATTGCAAGGTGCAATTCTGAAATTTTTAGCTTTTTCCTGTTAATCCTAGCATGATAAAGAAGATTCAAAGAGAGTGAGATGCCAGCTCCTTTCATTCAGTCAGTAGCTTCAAACATTTCTGGACGTTTTTCAATGGCAAAAATCAATGAATATTGTAAATGCACAAACAGTAATATCTCCACATTGCAAGGTGCAATTCTGAAATTTTTTGCTTTTTCCTGTTAATCCTAGCATGATAAAGAAGATTCAAAGAGAGTGAGATGCCAGCTCCTTTCATTCAGTCAGTAGCTTCAAACATTTCTGGTATATGAAAAACATGTTTTTCAATGGCAAAAATCAATGAATATTGTAAATGCACAAACAGTAATATCTCCACATTGCAAGGTGCAATTCTGAAATTTTTTGCTTTTTCCTGCTAATCCTAGCATGATAAAGAAGATTCAAAGAGAGTGAGATGCCAGCTCCTTTCATTCAGTCAGTAGCTTCAAACATTTCTGGTATATGAAAAAAATGTTTTTCAATGGCAAAAATCAATGAATATTGTAAATGCACAAACAGTAATATCTCCACATTGCAAGGTGCAATTCTGAAATTTTTAGCTTTTTCCTGCTAATCCTAGCATGATAAAGAAGATTCAAAGAGAGTGAGATGCCAGCTCCTTTCATTCAGTCAGTAGCTTCAAACATTTCTGGACGTTTTTCAATGGCAAAAATCAATGAATATTGTAAATGCACAAACAGTAATATCTCCACATTGCAAGGTGCAATTCTGAAATTTTTTGCTTTTTCCTGCTAATCCTAGCATGATAAAGAAGATTCAAAGAGAGTGAGATGCCAGCTCCTTTCATTCAGTCAGTAGCTTCAAACATTTCTGGTATATGAAAAACATGTTTTTCAATGGCAAAAATCAATGAATATTGTAAATGCACAAACAGTAATATCTCCACATTGCAAGGTGCAATTCTGAAATTTTTTGCTTTTTCCTGCTAATCCTAGCATGATAAAGAAGATTCAAAGAGAGTGAGATGCCAGCTCCTTTCATTCAGTCAGTAGCTTCAAACATTTCTGGACGTTTTTCAATGGGAAAAATCAATGAATATTGTAAATGCACAAACAGTAATATCTCCACATTGCAAGGTGCAATTCTGAAATTTTTTGCTTTTTCCTGCTAATCCTAGCATGATAAAGAAGATTCAAAGAGAGTGAGATGCCAGCTCCTTTCATTCAGTCAGTAGCTTCAAACATTTCTGGACGTTTTTCAATGGGAAAAATCAATGAATATTGTAAATGCACAAACAGTAATATCTCCACATTGCAAGGTGCAATTCTGAAATTTTTTGCTTTTTCCTGTTAATCCTAGCATGATAAAGAAGATTCAAAGAGAGTGAGATGCCAGCTCCTTTCATTCAGTCAGTAGCTTCAAACATTTCTGGTATATGAAAAACATGTTTTTCAATGGCAAAAATCAATGAATATTGTAAATGCACAAACAGTAATATCTCCACATTGCAAGGTGCAATTCTGAAATTTTTTGCTTTTTCCTGCTAATCCTAGCATGATAAAGAAGATTCAAAGAGAGTGAGATGCCAGCTCCTTTCATTCAGTCAGTAGCTTCAAACATTTCTGGTATATGAAAAACATGTTTTTCAATGGCAAAAATCAATGAATATTGTAAATGCACAAACAGTAATATCTCCACATTGCAAGGTGCAATTCAGAAATTTTTTGCTTTTTCCTGCTAATCCTAGCATGATAAAGAAGATTCAAAGAGAGTGAGATGCCAGCTCCTTTCATTCAGTCAGTAGCTTCAAACATTTCTGGTATATGAAAAACATGTTTTTCAATGGCAAAAATCAATGAATATTGTAAATGCACAAACAGTAATATCTCCACATTGCAAGGTGCAATTCTGAAATTTTTAGCTTTTTCCTGTTAATCCTAGCATGATAAAGAAGATTCAAAGAGAGTGAGATGCCAGCTCCTTTCATTCAGTCAGTAGCTTCAAACATTTCTGGACGTTTTTCAATGGGAAAAATCAATGAATATTGTAAATGCACAAACAGTAATATCTCCACATTGCAAGGTGCAATTCTGAAATTTTTTGCTTTTTCCTGTTAATCCTAGCATGATAAAGAAGATTCAAAGAGAGTGAGATGCCAGCTCCTTTCATTCAGTCAGTAGCTTCAAACATTTCTGGTATATGAAAAACATGTTTTTCAATGGCAAAAATCAATGAATATTGTAAATGCACAAACAGTAATATCTCCACATTGCAAGGTGCGATTCTGAAATTTTTTGCTTTTTCCTGCTAATCCTAGCATGATAAAGAAGATTCAAAGAGAGTGAGATGCCAGCTCCTTTCATTCAGTCAGTAGCTTCAAACATTTCTGGTATATGAAAAACATGTTTTTCAATGGCAAAAATCAATGAATATTGTAAATGCACAAACAGTAATATCTCCACATTGCAAGGTGCAATTCAGAAATTTTTTGCTTTTTCCTGCTAATCCTAGCATGATAAAGAAGATTCAAAGAGAGTGAGATGCCAGCTCCTTTCATTCAGTCAGTAGCTTCAAACATTTCTGGTATATGAAAAACATGTTTTTCAATGGCAAAAATCAATGAATATTGTAAATGCACAAACAGTAATATCTCCACATTGCAAGGTGCAATTCTGAAATTTTTAGCTTTTTCCTGTTAATCCTAGCATGATAAAGAAGATTCAAAGAGAGTGAGATGCCAGCTCCTTTCATTCAGTCAGTAGCTTCAAACATTTCTGGACGTTTTTCAATGGCAAAAATCAATGAATATTGTAAATGCACAAACAGTAATATCTCCACATTGCAAGGTGCAATTCTGAAATTTTTTGCTTTTTCCTGTTAATCCTAGCATGATAAAGAAGATTCAAAGAGAGTGAGATGCCAGCTCCTTTCATTCAGTCAGTAGCTTCAAACATTTCTGGTATATGAAAAACATGTTTTTCAATGGCAAAAATCAATGAATATTGTAAATGCACAAACAGTAATATCTCCACATTGCAAGGTGCAATTCTGAAATTTTTTGCTTTTTCCTGCTAATCCTAGCATGATAAAGAAGATTCAAAGAGAGTGAGATGCCAGCTCCTTTCATTCAGTCAGTAGCTTCAAACATTTCTGGTATATGAAAAACATGTTTTTCAATGGCAAAAATCAATGAATATTGTAAATGCACAAACAGTAATATCTCCACATTGCAAGGTGCAATTCTGAAATTTTTTGCTTTTTCCTGCTAATCCTAGCATGATAAAGAAGATTCAAAGAGAGTGAGATGCCAGCTCCTTTCATTCAGTCAGTAGCTTCAAACATTTCTGGACGTTTTTCAATGGGAAAAATCAATGAATATTGTAAATGCACAAACAGTAATATCTCCACATTGCAAGGTGCAATTCTGAAATTTTTTGCTTTTTCCTGTTAATCCTAGCATGATAAAGAAGATTCAAAGAGAGTGAGATGCCAGCTCCTTTCATTCAGTCAGTAGCTTCAAACATTTCTGGTATATGAAAAACATGTTTTTCAATGGCAAAAATCAATGAATATTGTAAATGCACAAACAGTAATATCTCCACATTGCAAGGTGCAATTCTGAAATTTTTTGCTTTTTCCTGTTAATCCTAGCATGATAAAGAAGATTCAAAGAGAGTGAGATGCCAGCTCCTTTCATTCAGTCAGTAGCTTCAAACATTTCTGGTATATGAAAAACATGTTTTTCAATGGCAAAAATCAATGAATATTGTAAATGCACAAACAGTAATATCTCCACATTGCAAGGTGCAATTCAGAAATTTTTTGCTTTTTCCTGCTAATCCTAGCATGATAAAGAAGATTCAAAGAGAGTGAGATGCCAGCTCCTTTCATTCAGTCAGTAGCTTCAAACATTTCTGGACGTTTTTCAATGGCAAAAATCAATGAATATTGTAAATGCACAAACAGTAATATCTCCACATTGCAAGGTGCAATTCTGAAATTTTTTGCTTTTTCCTGTTAATCCTAGCATGATAAAGAAGATTCAAAGAGAGTGAGATGCCAGCTTCTTTCATTCAGTCAGTAGCTTCAAACATTTCTGGTATATGAAAAACATGTTTTTCAATGGCAAAAATCAATGAATATTGTAAATGCACAAACAGTAATATCTCCACATTGCAAGGTGCAATTCTGAAATTTTTTGCTTTTTCCTGCTAATCCTAGCATGATAAAGAAGATTCAAAGAGAGTGAGATGCCAGCTCCTTTCATTCAGTCAGTAGCTTCAAACATTTCTGGTATATGAAAAACATGTTTTTCAATGGCAAAAATCAATGAATATTGTAAATGCACAAACAGTAATATCTCCACATTGCAAGGTGCAATTCTGAATTTTTTTGCTTTTTCCTGCTAATCCTAGCATGATAAAGAAGATTCAAAGAGAGTGAGATGCCAGCTCCTTTCATTCAGTCAGTAGCTTCAAACATTTCTGGTATATGAAAAACATGTTTTTCAATGGCAAAAATCAATGAATATTGTAAATGCACAAACAGTAATATCTCCACATTGCAAGGTGCAATTCTGAAATTTTTAGCTTTTTCCTGTTAATCCTAGCATGATAAAGAAGATTCAAAGAGAGTGAGATGCCAGCTCCTTTCATTCAGTCAGTAGCTTCAAACATTTCTGGACGTTTTTCAATGGCAAAAATCAATGAATATTGGAAATGCACAAACAGTAATATCTCCACATTGCAAGGTGCAATTCTGAAATTTTTTGCTTTTTCCTGTTAATCCTAGCATGATAAAGAAGATTCAAAGAGAGTGAGATGCCAGCTCCTTTCATTCAGTCAGTAGCTTCAAACATTTCTGGTATATGAAAAACATGTTTTTCAATGGCAAAAATCAATGAATATTGTAAATGCACAAACAGTAATATCTCCACATTGCAAGGTGCAATTCTGAAATTTTTTGCTTTTTCCTGCTAATCCTAGCATGATAAAGAAGCTTCAAAGAGAGTGAGATGCCAGCTCCTTTCATTCAGTCAGTAGCTTCAAACATTTCTGGTATATGAAAAACATGTTTTTCAATGGCAAAAATCAATGAATATTGTAAATGCACAAACAGTAATATCTCCACATTGCAAGGTGCAATTCTGAAATTTTTTGCTTTTTCCTGCTAATCCTAGCATGATAAAGAAGATTCAAAGAGAGTGAGATGCCAGCTCCTTTCATTCAGTCAGTAGCTTCAAACATTTCTGGCATATGAAAAACATGTTTTTCAATGGCAAAAATCAATGAATATTGTAAATGCACAAACAGTAATATCTCCACATTGCAAGGTGCAATTCTGAAATTTTTAGCTTTTTCCTGCTAATCCTAGCATGATAAAGAAGATTCAAAGAGAGTGAGATGCCAGCTCCTTTCATTCAGTCAGTAGCTTCAAACATTTCTGGACGTTTTTCAATGGCAAAAATCAATGAATATTGTAAATGCACAAACAGTAATATCTCCACATTGCAAGGTGCAATTCTGAAATTTTTTGCTTTTTCCTGCTAATCCTAGCATGATAAAGAAGATTCAAAGAGAGTGAGATGCCAGCTCCTTTCATTCAGTCAGTAGCTTCAAACATTTCTGGTATATGAAAAACATGTTTTTCAATGGCAAAAATCAATGAATATTGTAAATGCACAAACAGTAATATCTCCACATTGCAAGGTGCAATTCTGAAATTTTTTGCTTTTTCCTGCTAATCCTAGCATGATAAAGAAGATTCAAAGAGAGTGAGATGCCAGCTCCTTTCATTCAGTCAGTAGCTTCAAACATTTCTGGACGTTTTTCAATGGGAAAAATCAATGAATATTGTAAATGCACAAACAGTAATATCTCCACATTGCAAGGTGCAATTCTGAAATTTTTTGCTTTTTCCTGCTAATCCTAGCATGATAAAGAAGATTCAAAGAGAGTGAGATGCCAGCTCCTTTCATTCAGTCAGTAGCTTCAAACATTTCTGGACGTTTTTCAATGGGAAAAATCAATGAATATTGTAAATGCACAAACAGTAATATCTCCACATTGCAAGGTGCAATTCTGAAATTTTTTGCTTTTTCCTGTTAATCCTAGCATGATAAAGAAGATTCAAAGAGAGTGAGATGCCAGCTCCTTTCATTCAGTCAGTAGCTTCAAACATTTCTGGTATATGAAAAACATGTTTTTCAATGGCAAAAATCAATGAATATTGTAAATGCACAAACAGTAATATCTCCACATTGCAAGGTGCAATTCTGAAATTTTTTTGCTTTTTCCTGCTAATCCTAGCATGATAAAGAAGATTCAAAGAGAGTGAGATGCCAGCTCCTTTCATTCAGTCAGTAGCTTCAAACATTTCTGGTATATGAAAAACATGTTTTTCAATGGCAAAAATCAATGAATATTGTAAATGCACAAACAGTAATATCTCCACATTGCAAGGTGCAATTCAGAAATTTTTTGCTTTTTCCTGCTAATCCTAGCATGATAAAGAAGATTCAAAGAGAGTGAGATGCCAGCTCCTTTCATTCAGTCAGTAGCTTCAAACATTTCTGGACGTTTTTCAATGGCAAAAATCAATGAATATTGTAAATGCACAAACAGTAATATCTCCACATTGCAAGGTGCAATTCTGAAATTTTTTGCTTTTTCCTGTTAATCCTGGCATGATAAAGAAGATTCAAAGAGAGTGAGATGCCAGCTCCTTTCATTCAGTCAGTAGCTTCAAACATTTCTGGTATATGAAAAACATGTTTTTCAATGGCAAAAATCAATGAATATTGTAAATGCACAAACAGTAATATCTCCACATTGCAAGGTGCAATTCTGAAATTTTTTGCTTTTTCCTGTTAATCCTAGAATGATAAAGAAGATTCAAAGAGAGTGAGATGCCAGCTCCTTTCATTCAGTCAGTAGCTTCAAACATTTCTGGTATATGAAAAACATGTTTTTCAATGGCAAAAATCAATGAATATTGTAAATGCACAAACAGTAATATCTCCACATTGCAAGGTGCAATTCTGAAATTTTTTGCTTTTTCCTGCTAATCCTAGCATGATAAAGAAGATTCAAAGAGAGTGAGATGCCAGCTCCTTTCATTCAGTCAGTAGCTTCAAACATTTCTGGACGTTTTTCAATGGCAAAAATCAATGAATATTGTAAATGCACAAACAGTAATATCTCCACATTGCAAGGTGCAATTCTGAAATTTTTTGCTTTTTCCTGTTAATCCTAGCATGATAAAGAAGATTCAAAGAGAGTGAGATGCCAGCTCCTTTCATTCAGTCAGTAGCTTCAAACATTTCTGGTATATGAAAAACATGTTTTTCAATGGCAAAAATCAATGAATATTGTAAATGCACAAACAGTAATATCTCCACATTGCAAGGTGCAATTCTGAAATTTTTTGCTTTTTCCTGCTAATCCTAGCATGATAAAGAAGATTCAAAGAGAGTGAGATGCCAGCTCCTTTCATTCAGTCAGTAGCTTCAAACATTTCTGGTATATGAAAAACATGTTTTTCAATGGCAAAAATCAATGAATATTGTAAATGCACAAACAGTAATATCTCCACATTGCAAGGCGCAATTCTGAAATTTTTTGCTTTTTCCTGCTAATCCTAGCATGATAAAGAAGATTCAAAGAGAGTGAGATGCCAGCTCCTTTCATTCAGTCAGTAGCTTCAAACATTTCTGGTATATGAAAAACATGTTTTTCAATGGCAAAAATCAATGAATATTGTAAATGCACAAACAGTAATATCTCCACATTGCAAGGTGCAATTCTGAAATTTTTAGCTTTTTCCTGTTAATCCTAGCATGATAAAGAAGATTCAAAGAGAGCGAGATGCCAGCTCCTTTCATTCAGTCAGTAGCTTCAAACATTTCTGGACGTTTTTCAATGGCAAAAATCAATGAATATTGTAAATGCACAAACAGTAATATCTCCACATTGCAAGGTGCAATTCTGAAATTTTTTGCTTTTTCCTGTTAATCCTAGCATGATAAAGAAGATTCAAAGAGAGTGAGATGCCAGCTCCTTTCATTCAGTCAGTAGCTTCAAACATTTCTGGTATATGAAAAACGTTTTTCAATGGCAAAAATCAATGAATATTGTAAATGCACAAACAGTAATATCTCCACATTGCAAGGTGCAATTCTGAAATTTTTTGCTTTTTCCTGCTAATCCTAGCATGATAAAGAAGATTCAAAGAGAGTGAGATGCCAGCTCCTTTCATTCAGTCAGTAGCTTCAAACATTTCTGGACGTTTTTCAATGGCAAAAATCAATGAATATTGTAAATGCACAAACAGTAATATCTCCACATTGCAAGGTGCAATTCTGAAATTTTTTGCTTTTTCCTGCTAATCCTAGCATGATAAAGAAGATTCAAAGAGAGTGAGATGCCAGCTCCTTTCATTCAGTCAGTAGCTTCAAACATTTCTGGTATATGAAAAACATGTTTTTCAATGGCAAAAATCAATGAATATTGTAAATGCACAAACAGTAATATCTCCACATTGCAAGGTGCAATTCTGAAATTTTTTGCTTTTTCCTGCTAATCCTAGCATGATAAAGAAGATTCAAAGAGAGTGAGATGCCAGCTCCTTTCATTCAGTCAGTAGCTTCAAACATTTCTGGACGTTTTTCAAAGGCAAAAATCAATGAATATTGTAAATGCACAAACAGTAATATCTCCACATTGCAAGGTGCAATTCTGAAATTTTTTGCTTTTTCCTGCTAATCCTAGCATGATAAAGAAGATTCAAAGAGAGTGAGATGCCAGCTCCTTTCATTCAGTCAGTAGCTTCAAACATTTCTGGTATATGAAAAACATGTTTTTCAATGGCAAAAATCAATGAATATTGTAAATGCACAAACAGTAATATCTCCACATTGCAAGGTGCAATTCTGAAATTTTTTGCTTTTTCCTGCTAATCCTAGCATGATAAAGAAGATTCAAAGAGAGTGAGATGCCAGCTCCTTTCATTCAGTCAGTAGCTTCAAACATTTCTGGTATATGAAATACATGTTTTTCAATGGCAAAAATCAATGAATATTGTAAATGCACAAACAGTAATATCTCCACATTGCAAGGTGCAATTCTGAAATTTTTTACTTTTTCCTGCTAATCCTAGCATGATAAAGAAGATTCAAAGAGAGTGAGATGCCAGCTCCTTTCATTCAGTCAGTAGCTTCAAACATTTCTGGTATATGAAAAACATGTTTTTCAATGGCAAAAATCAATGAATATTGTAAATGCACAAACAGTAATATCTCCACATTGCAAGGTGCAATTCTGAAATTTTTAGCTTTTTCCTGTTAATCCTAGCATGATAAAGAAGATTCAAAGAGAGTGAGATGCCAGCTCCTTTCATTCAGTCAGTAGCTTCAAACATTTCTGGACGTTTTTCAATGGCAAAAATCAATGAATATTGTAAATGCACAAACAGTAATATCTCCACATTGCAAGGTGCAATTCTGAAATTTTTTGCTTTTACCTGTTAATCCTAGCATGATAAAGAAGATTCAAAGAGAGTGAGATGCCAGCTCCTTTCATTCAGTCAGTAGCTTCAAACATTTCTGGTATATGAAAAACGTTTTTCAATGGCAAAAATCAATGAATATTGTAAATGCACAAACAGTAATATCTCCACATTGCAAGGTGCAATTCTGAAATTTTTTGCTTTTTCCTGCTAATCCTAGCATGATAAAGAAGATTCAAAGAGAGTGAGATGCCAGCTCCTTTCATTCAGTCAGTAGCTTCAAACATTTCTGGACGTTTTTCAATGGCAAAAATCAATGAATATTGTAAATGCACAAACAGTAATATCTCCACATTGCAAGGTGCAATTCTGAAATGTTTTGCTTTTTCCTGCTAATCCTAGCATGATAAAGAAGATTCAAAGAGAGTGAGATGCCAGCTCCTTTCATTCAGTCAGTAGCTTCAAACATTTCTGGTATATGAAAAACATGTTTTTCAATGGCAAAAATCAATGAATATTGTAAATGCACAAACAGTAATATCTCCACATTGCAAGGTGCAATTCTGAAATTTTTTGCTTTTTCCTGTTAATCCTAGAATGATAAAGAAGATTCAAAGAGAGTGAGATGCCAGCTCCTTTCATTCAGTCAGTAGCTTCAAACATTTCTGGTATATGAAAAACATGTTTTTCAATGGCAAAAATCAATGAATATTGTAAATGCACAAACAGTAATATCTCCACATTGCAAGGTGCAATTCTGAAATTTTTTGCTTTTTCCTGCTAATCCTAGCATGATAAAGAAGATTCAAAGAGAGTGAGATGCCAGCTCCTTTCATTCAGTCAGTAGCTTCAAACATTTCTGGACGTTTTTCAATGGCAAAAATCAATGAATATTGTAAATGCACAAACAGTAATATCTCCACATTGCAAGGTGCAATTCTGAAATTTTTTGCTTTTTCCTGTTAATCCTAGCATGATAAAGAAGATTCAAAGAGAGTGAGATGCCAGCTCCTTTCATTCAGTCAGTAGCTTCAAACATTTCTGGTATATGAAAAACATGTTTTTCAATGGCAAAAATCAATGAATATTGTAAATGCACAAACAGTAATATCTCCACATTGCAAGGTGCAATTCTGAAATTTTTTGCTTTTTCCTGCTAATCCTAGCATGATAAAGAAGATTCAAAGAGAGTGAGATGCCAGCTCCTTTCATTCAGTCAGTAGCTTCAAACATTTCTGGTATATGAAAAACATGTTTTTCAATGGCAAAAATCAATGAATATTGTAAATGCACAAACAGTAATATCTCCACATTGCAAGTCGCAATTCTGAAATTTTTTGCTTTTTCCTGCTAATCCTAGCATGATAAAGAAGATTCAAAGAGAGTGAGATGCCAGCTCCTTTCATTCAGTCAGTAGCTTCAAACATTTCTGGTATATGAAAAACATGTTTTTCAATGGCAAAAATCAATGAATATTGTAAATGCACAAACAGTAATATCTCCACATTGCAAGGTGCAATTCTGAAATTTTTAGCTTTTTCCTGTTAATCCTAGCATGATAAAGAAGATTCAAAGAGAGCGAGATGCCAGCTCCTTTCATTCAGTCAGTAGCTTCAAACATTTCTGGACGTTTTTCAATGGCAAAAATCAATGAATATTGTAAATGCACAAACAGTAATATCTCCACATTGCAAGGTGCAATTCTGAAATTTTTTGCTTTTTCCTGTTAATCCTAGCATGATAAAGAAGATTCAAAGAGAGTGAGATGCCAGCTCCTTTCATTCAGTCAGTAGCTTCAAACATTTCTGGTATATGAAAAACGTTTTTCAATGGCAAAAATCAATGAATATTGTAAATGCACAAACAGTAATATCTCCACATTGCAAGGTGCAATTCTGAAATTTTTTGCTTTTTCCTGCTAATCCTAGCATGATAAAGAAGATTCAAAGAGAGTGAGATGCCAGCTCCTTTCATTCAGTCAGTAGCTTCAAACATTTCTGGACGTTTTTCAATGGCAAAAATCAATGAATATTGTAAATGCACAAACAGTAATATCTCCACATTGCAAGGTGCAATTCTGAAATTTTTTGCTTTTTCCTGCTAATCCTAGCATGATAAAGAAGATTCAAAGAGAGTGAGATGCCAGCTCCTTTCATTCAGTCAGTAGCTTCAAACATTTCTGGTATATGAAAAACATGTTTTTCAATGGCAAAAATCAATGAATATTGTAAATGCACAAACAGTAATATCTCCACATTGCAAGGTGCAATTCTGAAATTTTTTGCTTTTTCCTGCTAATCCTAGCATGATAAAGAAGATTCAAAGAGAGTGAGATGCCAGCTCCTTTCATTCAGTCAGTAGCTTCAAACATTTCTGGACGTTTTTCAAAGGCAAAAATCAATGAATATTGTAAATGCACAAACAGTAATATCTCCACATTGCAAGGTGCAATTCTGAAATTTTTTGCTTTTTCCTGCTAATCCTAGCATGATAAAGAAGATTCAAAGAGAGTGAGATGCCAGCTCCTTTCATTCAGTCAGTAGCTTCAAACATTTCTGGTATATGAAAAACATGTTTTTCAATGGCAAAAATCAATGAATATTGTAAATGCACAAACAGTAATATCTCCACATTGCAAGGTGCAATTCTGAAATTTTTTGCTTTTTCCTGCTAATCCTAGCATGATAAAGAAGATTCAAAGAGAGTGAGATGCCAGCTCCTTTCATTCAGTCAGTAGCTTCAAACATTTCTGGTATATGAAATACATGTTTTTCAATGGCAAAAATCAATGAATATTGTAAATGCACAAACAGTAATATCTCCACATTGCAAGGTGCAATTCTGAAATTTTTTACTTTTTCCTGCTAATCCTAGCATGATAAAGAAGATTCAAAGAGAGTGAGATGCCAGCTCCTTTCATTCAGTCAGTAGCTTCAAACATTTCTGGTATATGAAAAACATGTTTTTCAATGGCAAAAATCAATGAATATTGTAAATGCACAAACAGTAATATCTCCACATTGCAAGGTGCAATTCTGAAATTTTTAGCTTTTTCCTGTTAATCCTAGCATGATAAAGAAGATTCAAAGAGAGTGAGATGCCAGCTCCTTTCATTCAGTCAGTAGCTTCAAACATTTCTGGACGTTTTTCAATGGCAAAAATCAATGAATATTGTAAATGCACAGACAGTAATATCTCCACATTGCAAGGTGCAATTCTGAAATTTTTTGCTTTTTCCTGTTAATCCTAGCATGATAAAGAAGATTCAAAGAGAGTGAGATGCCAGCTCCTTTCATTCAGTCAGTAGCTTCAAACATTTCTGGTATATGAAAAACGTTTTTCAATGGCAAAAATCAATGAATATTGTAAATGCACAAACAGTAATATCTCCACATTGCAAGGTGCAATTCTGAAATTTTTTGCTTTTTCCTGCTAATCCTAGCATGATAAAGAAGATTCAAAGAGAGTGAGATGCCAGCTCCTTTCATTCAGTCAGTAGCTTCAAACATTTCTGGACGTTTTTCAATGGCAAAAATCAATGAATATTGTAAATGCACAAACAGTAATATCTCCACATTGCAAGGTGCAATTCTGAAATGTTTTGCTTTTTCCTGCTAATCCTAGCATGATAAAGAAGATTCAAAGAGAGTGAGATGCCAGCTCCTTTCATTCAGTCAGTAGCTTCAAACATTTCTGGTATATGAAAAACATGTTTTTCAATGGCAAAAATCAATGAATATTGTAAATGCACAAACAGTAATATCTCCACATTGCAAGGTGCAATTCTGAAATTTTTTGCTTTTTCCTGCTAATCCTAGCATGATAAAGAAGATTCAAAGAGAGTGAGATGCCAGCTCCTTTCATTCAGTCAGTAGCTTCAAACATTTCTGGACGTTTTTCAATGGCAAAAATCAATGAATATTGTAAATGCACAAACAGTAATATCTCCACATTGCAAGGTGCAATTCTGAAATTTTTTGCTTTTTCCTGCTAATCCTAGCATGATAAAGAAGATTCAAAGAGAGTGAGATGCCAGCTCCTTTCATTCAGTCAGTAGCTTCAAACATTTCTGGTATATGAAAAACATGTTTTTCAATGGCAAAAATCAATGAATATTGTAAATGCACAAACAGTAATATCTCCACATTGCAAGGTGCAATTCTGAAATTTTTTGCTTTTTCCTGCTAATCCTAGCATGATAAAGAAGATTCAAAGAGAGTGAGATGCCAGCTCCTTTCATTCAGTCAGTAGCTTCAAACATTTCTGGACATTTTTCAATGGCAAAAATCAATGAATATTGTAAATGCACAAACAGTAATATCTCCACATTGCAAGGTGCAATTCTGAAATTTTTTGCTTTTTCCTGTTAATCCTAGCATGATAAAGAAGATTCAAAGAGAGTGAGATGCCAGCTCCTTTCATTCAGTCAGTAGCTTCAAACATTTCTGGTATATGAAAAACATGTTTTTCAATGGCAAAAATCAATGAATATTGTAAATGCACAAACAGTAATATCTCCACATTGCAAGGTGCAATTCTGAAATTTTTTGCTTTTTCCTGCTAATCCTAGCATGATAAAGAAGATTCAAAGAGAGTGAGTTGCCAGCTCCTTTCATTCAGTCAGTAGCTTCAAACATTTCTGGTATATGAAAAACATGTTTTTCAATGGCAAAAATCAATGAATATTGTAAATGCACAAACAGTAATATCTCCACATTGCAAGGTGCAATTCAGAAATTTTTTGCTTTTTCCTGCTAATCCTAGCATGATAAAGAAGATTCAAAGAGAGTGAGATGCCAGCTCCTTTCATTCAGTCAGTAGCTTCAAACATTTCTGGACGTTTTTCAATGGCAAAAATCAATGAATATTGTAAATGCACAAACAGTAATATCTCCACATTGCAAGGTGCAATTCTGAAATTTTTTGCTTTTTCCTGCTAATCCTAGCATGATAAAGAAGATTCAAAGAGAGTGAGTTGCCAGCTCCTTTCATTCAGTCAGTAGCTTCAAACATTTCTGGTATATGAAAAACATGTTTTTCAATGGCAAAAATCAATGAATATTGTAAATGCACAAACAGTAATATCTCCACATTGCAAGGTGCAATTCAGAAATTTTTTGCTTTTTCCTGCTAATCCTAGCATGATAAAGAAGATTCAAAGAGAGTGAGATGCCAGCTCCTTTCATTCAGTCAGTAGCTTCAAACATTTCTGGTATATGAAATACATGTTTTTCAATGGCAAAAATCAATGAATATTGTAAATGCACAAACAGTAATATCTCCACATTGCAAGGTGCAATTCTGAAATTTTTTGCTTTTTCCTGCTAATCCTAGCATGATAAAGAAGATTCAAAGAGAGTGAGATGCCAGCTCCTTTCATTCAGTCAGTAGCTTCAAACATTTCTGGTATATGAAAAACATGTTTTTCAATGGCAAAAATCAATGAATATTGTAAATGCACAAACAGTAATATCTCCACATTGCAAGGTGCAATTCTGAAATTTTTAGCTTTTTCCTGTTAATCCTAGCATGATAAAGAAGATTCAAAGAGAGTGAGATGCCAGCTCCTTTCATTCAGTCAGTAGCTTCAAACATTTCTGGACGTTTTTCTATGGCAAAAATCAATGAATATTGTAAATGCACAAACAGTAATATCTCCACATTGCAAGGTGCAATTCTGAAATTTTTTGCTTTTTCCTGTTAATCCTAGCATGATAAAGAAGATTCAAAGAGAGTGAGATGCCAGCTCCTTTCATTCAGTCAGTAGCTTCAAACATTTCTGGTATATGAAAAACGTTTTTCAATGGCAAAAATCAATGAATATTGTAAATGCACAAACAGTAATATCTCCACATTGCAAGGTGCAATTCTGAAATTTTTTGCTTTTTCCTGCTAATCCTAGCATGATAAAGAAGATTCAAAGAGAGTGAGATGCCAGCTCCTTTCATTCAGTCAGTAGCTTCAAACATTTCTGGACGTTTTTCAATGGCAAAAATCAATGAATATTGTAAATGCACAAACAGTAATATCTCCACATTGCAAGGTGCAATTCTGAAATGTTTTGCTTTTTCCTGCTAATCCTAGCATGATAAAGAAGATTCAAAGAGAGTGAGATGCCAGCTCCTTTCATTCAGTCAGTAGCTTCAAACATTTCTGGTATATGAAAAACATGTTTTTCAATGGCAAAAATCAATGAATATTGTAAATGCACAAACAGTAATATCTCCACATTGCAAGGTGCAATTCTGAAATTTTTTGCTTTTTCCTGCTAATCCTAGCATGATAAAGAAGATTCAAAGAGAGTGAGATGCCAGCTCCTTTCATTCAGTCAGTAGCTTCAAACATTTCTGGACGTTTTTCAATGGCAAAAATCAATGAATATTGTAAATGCACAAACAGTAATATCTCCACATTGCAAGGTGCAATTCTGAAATTTTTTGCTTTTTCCTGCTAATCCTAGCATGATAAAGAAGATTCAAAGAGAGTGAGATGCCAGCTCCTTTCATTCAGTCAGTAGCTTCAAACATTTCTGGTATATGAAAAACATGTTTTTCAATGGCAAAAATTAATGAATATTGTAAATGCACAAACAGTAATATCTCCACATTGCAAGGTGCAATTCTGAAATTTTTTGCTTTTTCCTGCTAATCCTAGCATGATAAAGAAGATTCAAAGAGAGTGAGATGCCAGCTCCTTTCATTCAGTCAGTAGCTTCAAACATTTCTGGACATTTTTCAATGGCAAAAATCAATGAATATTGTAAATGCACAAACAGTAATATCTCCACATTGCAAGGTGCAATTCTGAAATTTTTTGCTTTTTCCTGTTAATCCTAGCATGATAAAGAAGATTCAAAGAGAGTGAGATGCCAGCTCCTTTCATTCAGTCAGTAGCTTCAAACATTTCTGGTATATGAAAAACATGTTTTTCAATGGCAAAAATCAATGAATATTGTAAATGCACAAACAGTAATATCTCCACATTGCAAGGTGCAATTCTGAAATTTTTTGCTTTTTCCTGCTAATCCTAGCATGATAAAGAAGATTCAAAGAGAGTGAGTTGCCAGCTCCTTTCATTCAGTCAGTAGCTTCAAACATTTCTGGTATATGAAAAACATGTTTTTCAATGGCAAAAATCAATGAATATTGTAAATGCACAAACAGTAATATCTCCACATTGCAAGGTGCAATTCAGAAATTTTTTGCTTTTTCCTGCTAATCCTAGCATGATAAAGAAGATTCAAAGAGAGTGAGATGCCAGCTCCTTTCATTCAGTCAGTAGCTTCAAACATTTCTGGACGTTTTTCAATGGCAAAAATCAATGAATATTGTAAATGCACAAACAGTAATATCTCCACATTGCAAGGTGCAATTCTGAAATTTTTTGCTTTTTCCTGTTAATCCTAGCATGATAAAGAAGATTCAAAGAGAGTGAGATGCCAGCTCCTTTCATTCAGTCAGTAGCTTCAAACATTTCTGGTATATGAAAAACATGTTTTTCAATGGCAAAAATCAATGAATATTGTAAATGCACAAACAGTAATATCTCCACATTGCAAGGTGCAATTCTGAAATTTTTTGCTTTTTCCTGTTAATCCTAGCATGATAAAGAAGATTCAAAGAGAGTGAGATGCCAGCTCCTTTCATTCAGTCAGTAGCTTCAAACATTTCTGGTATATGAAAAACATGTTTTTCAATGGCAAAAATCAATGAATATTGTAAATGCACAAACAGTAATATCTCCACATTGCAAGGTGCAATTCTGAAATTTTTTGCTTTTTCCTGCTAATCCTAGCATGATAAAGAAGATTCAAAGAGAGTGAGATGCCAGCTCCTTTCATTCAGTCAGTAGCTTCAAACATTTCTGGACGTTTTTCAATGGCAAAAATCAATGAATATTGTAAATGCACAAACAGTAATATCTCCACATTGCAAGGTGCAATTCTGAAATTTTTTGCTTTTTCCTGTTAATCCTAGCATGATAAAGAAGATTCAAAGAGAGTGAGATGCCAGCTCCTTTCATTCAGTCAGTAGCTTCAAACATTTCTGGTATATGAAAAACATGTTTTTCAATGGCAAAAATCAATGAATATTGTAAATGCACAAACAGTAATATCTCCACATTGCAAGGTGCAATTCTGAAATTTTTTGCTTTTTCCTGCTAATCCTAGCATGATAAAGAAGATTCAAAGAGAGTGAGATGCCAGCTCCTTTCATTCAGTCAGTAGCTTCAAACATTTCTGGTATATGAAAAACATGTTTTTCAATGGCAAAAATCAATGAATATTGTAAATGCACAAACAGTAATATCTCCACATTGCAAGGTGCAATTCTGAAATTTTTTGCTTTTTCCTGCTAATCCTAGCATGATAAAGAAGATTCAAAGAGAGTGAGATGCCAGCTCCTTTCATTCAGTCAGTAGCTTCAAACATTTCTGGTATATGAAAAACATGTTTTTCAATGGCAAAAATCAATGAATATTGTAAATGCACAAACAGTAATATCTCCACATTGCAAGGTGCAATTCTGAAATTTTTAGCTTTTTCCTGTTAATCCTAGCATGATAAAGATTCAAAGAGAGTGAGATGCCAGCTCCTTTCATTCAGTCAGTAGCTTCAAACATTTCTGGACGTTTTTCAATGGCAAAAATCAATGAATATTGTAAATGCACAAACAGTAATATCTCCACATTGCAAGGTGCAATTCTGAAATTTTTTGCTTTTTCCTGTTAATCCTAGCATGATAAAGAAGATTCAAAGAGAGTGAGATGCCAGCTCCTTTCATTCAGTCAGTAGCTTCAAACATTTCTGGTATATGAAAAACGTTTTTCAATGGCAAAAATCAATGAATATTGTAAATGCACAAACAGTAATATCTCCACATTGCAAGGTGCAATTCTGAAATTTTTTGCTTTTTCCTGCTAATCCTAGCATGATAAAGAAGATTCAAAGAGAGTGAGATGCCAGCTCCTTTCATTCAGTCAGTAGCTTCAAACATTTCTGGACGTTTTTCAATGGCAAAAATCAATGAATATTGTAAATGCACAAACAGTAATATCTCCACATTGCAAGGTGCAATTCTGAAATTTTTTGCTTTTTCCTGCTAATCCTAGCATGATAAAGAAGATTCAAAGAGAGTGAGATGCCAGCTCCTTTCATTCAGTCAGTAGCTTCAAACATTTCTGGTATATGAAAAACATGTTTTTCAATGGCAAAAATCAATGAATATTGTAAATGCACAAACAGTAATATCTCCACATTGCAAGGTGCAATTCTGAAATTTTTTTCTTTTTCCTGCTAATCCTAGCATGATAAAGAAGATTCAAAGAGAGTGAGATGCCAGCTCCTTTCATTCAGTCAGTAGCTTCAAACATTTCTGGACGTTTTTCAATGGCAAAAATCAATGAATATTGTAAATGCACAAACAGTAATATCTCCACATTGCAAGGTGCAATTCTGAAATTTTTTGCTTTTTCCTGCTAATCCTAGCATGATAAAGAAGATTCAAAGAGAGTGAGATGCCAGCTCCTTTCATTCAGTCAGTAGCTTCAAACATTTCTGGTATATGAAAAACATGTTTTTCAATGGCAAAAATCAATGAATATTGTAAATGCACAAACAGTAATATCTCCACATTGCAAGGTGCAATTCTGAAATTTTTTGCTTTTTCCTGCTAATCCTAGCATGATAAAGAAGATTCAAAGAGAGTGAGATGCCAGCTCCTTTCATTCAGTCAGTAGCTTCAAACATTTCTGGACGTTTTTCAATGGCAAAAATCAATGAATATTGTAAATGCACAAACAGTAATATCTCCACATTGCAAGGTGCAATTCTGAAATTTTTTGCTTTTTCCTGTTAATCCTAGCATGATAAAGAAGATTCAAAGAGAGTGAGATGCCAGCTCCTTTCATTCAGTCAGTAGCTTCAAACATTTCTGGTATATGAAAAACATGTTTTTCAATGGCAAAAATCAATGAATATTGTAAATGCACAAACAGTAATATCTCCACATTGCAAGGTGCAATTCTGAAATTTTTTGCTTTTTCCTGCTAATCCTAGCATGATAAAGAAGATTCAAAGAGAGTGAGATGCCAGCTCCTTTCATTCAGTCAGTAGCTTCAAACATTTCTGGTATATGAAAAACATGTTTTTCAATGGCAAAAATCAATGAATATTGTAAATGCACAAACAGTAATATCTCCACATTGCAAGGTGCAATTCTGAAATTTTTTGCTTTTTCCTGTTAATCCTAGCATGATAAAGAAGATTCAAAGAGAGTGAGATGCCAGCTCCTTTCATTCAGTCAGTAGCTTCAAACATTTCTGGTATATGAAAAACATGTTTTTCAATGGCAAAAATCAATGAATATTGTAAATGCACAAACAGTAATATCTCCACATTGCAAGGTGCAATTCTGAAATTTTTTGCTTTTTCCTGCTAATCCTAGCATGATAAAGAAGATTCAAAGAGAGTGAGATGCCAGCTCCTTTCGTTCAGTCAGTAGCTTCAAACATTTCTGGTATATGAAAAACATGTTTTTCAATGGCAAAAATCAATGAATATTGTAAATGCACAAACAGTAATATCTCCACATTGCAAGGTGCAATTCTGAAATTTTTTGCTTTTTCCTGTTAATCCTAGCATGATAAAGAAGATTCAAAGAGAGTGAGATGCCAGCTCCTTTCATTCAGTCAGTAGCTTCAAACATTTCTGGTATATGCAAAACATGTTTTTCAATGGCAAAAATCAATGAATATTGTAAATGCACAAACAGTAATATCTCCACATTGCAAGGTGCAATTCTGAAATTTTTTGCTTTTTCCTGTTAATCCTAGCATGATAAAGAAGATTCAAAGAGAGTGAGATGCCAGCTCCTTTCATTCAGTCAGTAGCTTCAAACATTTCTGGTATATGAAAAACATGTTTTTCACTGGCAAAAATCAATGAATATTGTAAATGCACAAACAGTAATATCTCCACATTGCAAGGTGCAATTCTGAAATTTTTTGCTTTTTCCTGCTAATCCTAGCATGATAAAGAAGATTCAAAGAGAGTGAGATGCCAGCTCCTTTCATTCAGTCAGTAGCTTCAAACATTTCTGGACGTTTTTCAATGGCAAAAATCAATGAATATTGTAAATGCACAAACAGTAATATCTCCACATTGCAAGGTGCAATTCTGAAATTTTTTGCTTTTTCCTGCTAATCCTAGCATGATAAAGAAGATTCAAAGAGAGTGAGTTGCCAGCTCCTTTCATTCAGTCAGTAGCTTCAAACATTTCTGGTATATGAAAAACATGTTTTTCAATGGCAAAAATCAATGAATATTGTAAATGCACAAACAGTAATATCTCCACATTGCAAGGTGCAATTCAGAAATTTTTTGCTTTTTCCTGCTAATCCTAGCATGATAAAGAAGATTCAAAGAGAGTGAGATGCCAGCTCCTTTCATTCAGTCAGTAGCTTCAAACATTTCTGGTATATGAAATACATGTTTTTCAATGGCAAAAATCAATGAATATTGTAAATGCACAAACAGTAATAGCTCCACATTGCAAGGTGCAATTCTGAAATTTTTTGCTTTTTCCTGCTAATCCTAGCATGATAAAGAAGATTCAAAGAGAGTGAGATGCCAGCTCCTTTCATTCAGTCAGTAGCTTCAAACATTTCTGGTATATGAAAAACATGTTTTTCAATGGCAAAAATCAATGAATATTGTAAATGCACAAACAGTAATATCTCCACATTGCAAGGTGCAATTCTGAAATTTTTAGCTTTTTCCTGTTAATCCTAGCATGATAAAGAAGATTCAAAGAGAGTGAGATGCCAGCTCCTTTCATTCAGTCAGTAGCTTCAAACATTTCTGGACGTTTTTCAATGGCAAAAATCAATGAATATTGTAAATGCACAAACAGTAATATCTCCACATTGCAAGGTGCAATTCTGAAATTTTTTGCTTTTTCCTGTTAATCCTAGCATGATAAAGAAGATTCAAAGAGAGTGAGATGCCAGCTCCTTTCATTCAGTCAGTAGCTTCAAACATTTCTGGTATATGAAAAACGTTTTTCAATGGCAAAAATCAATGAATATTGTAAATGCACAAACAGTAATATCTCCACATTGCAAGGTGCAATTCTGAAATTTTTTGCTTTTTCCTGCTAATCCTAGCATGATAAAGAAGATTCAAAGAGAGTGAGATGCCAGCTCCTTTCATTCAGTCAGTAGCTTCAAACATTTCTGGACGTTTTTCAATGGCAAAAATCAATGAATATTGTAAATGCACAAACAGTAATATCTCCACATTGCAAGGTGCAATTCTGAAATGTTTTGCTTTTTCCTGCTAATCCTAGCATGATAAAGAAGATTCAAAGAGAGTGAGATGCCAGCTCCTTTCATTCAGTCAGTAGCTTCAAACATTTCTGGTATATGAAAAACATGTTTTTCAATGGCAAAAATCAATGAATATTGTAAATGCACAAACAGTAATATCTCCACATTGCAAGGTGCAATTCTGAAATTTTTTGCTTTTTCCTGCTAATCCTAGCATGATAAAGAAGATTCAAAGAGAGTGAGATGCCAGCTCCTTTCATTCAGTCAGTAGCTTCAAACATTTCTGGACGTTTTTCAATGGCAAAAATCAATGAATATTGTAAATGCACAAACAGTAATATCTCCACATTGCAAGGTGCAATTCTGAAATTTTTTGCTTTTTCCTGCTAATCCTAGCATGATAAAGAAGATTCAAAGAGAGTGAGATGCCAGCTCCTTTCATTCAGTCAGTAGCTTCAAACATTTCTGGTATATGAAAAACATGTTTTTCAATGGCAAAAATTAATGAATATTGTAAATGCACAAACAGTAATATCTCCACATTGCAAGGTGCAATTCTGAAATTTTTTGCTTTTTCCTGCTAATCCTAGCATGATAAAGAAGATTCAAAGAGAGTGAGATGCCAGCTCCTTTCATTCAGTCAGTAGCTTCAAACATTTCTGGACATTTTTCAATGGCAAAAATCAATGAATATTGTAAATGCACAAACAGTAATATCTCCACATTGCAAGGTGCAATTCTGAAATTTTTTGCTTTTTCCTGTTAATCCTAGCATGATAAAGAAGATTCAAAGAGAGTGAGATGCCAGCTCCTTTCATTCAGTCAGTAGCTTCAAACATTTCTGGTATATGAAAAACATGTTTTTCAATGGCAAAAATCAATGAATATTGTAAATGCACAAACAGTAATATCTCCACATTGCAAGGTGCAATTCTGAAATTTTTTGCTTTTTCCTGCTAATCCTAGCATGATAAAGAAGATTCAAAGAGAGTGAGTTGCCAGCTCCTTTCATTCAGTCAGTAGCTTCAAACATTTCTGGTATATGAAAAACATGTTTTTCAATGGCAAAAATCAATGAATATTGTAAATGCACAAACAGTAATATCTCCACATTGCAAGGTGCAATTCTGAAATTTTTTGCTTTTTCCTGTTAATCCTAGCATGATAAAGAAGATTCAAAGAGAGTGAGATGCCAGCTCCTTTCATTCAGTCAGTAGCTTCAAACATTTCTGGTATATGAAAAACATGTTTTTCAATGGCAAAAATCAATGAATATTGTAAATGCACAAACAGTAATATCTCCACATTGCAAGGTGCAATTCTGAAATTTTTTGCTTTTTCCTGCTAATCCTAGCATGATAAAGAAGATTCAAAGAGAGTGAGATGCCAGCTCCTTTCATTCAGTCAGTAGCTTCAAACATTTCTGGACGTTTTTCAATGGCAAAAATCAATGAATATTGTAAATGCACAAACAGTAATATCTCCACATTGCAAGGTGCAATTCTGAAATTTTTTGCTTTTTCCTGTTAATCCTAGCATGATAAAGAAGATTCAAAGAGAGTGAGATGCCAGCTCCTTTCATTCAGTCAGTAGCTTCAAACATTTCTGGTATATGAAAAACATGTTTTTCAATGGCAAAAATCAATGAATATTGTAAATGCACAAACAGTAATATCTCCACATTGCAAGGTGCAATTCTGAAATTTTTTGCTTTTTCCTGCTAATCCTAGCATGATAAAGAAGATTCAAAGAGAGTGAGATGCCAGCTCCTTTCATTCAGTCAGTAGCTTCAAACATTTCTGGTATATGAAAAACATGTTTTTCAATGGCAAAAATCAATGAATATTGTAAATGCACAAACAGTAATATCTCCACATTGCAAGGTGCAATTCTGAAATTTTTTGCTTTTTCCTGCTAATCCTAGCATGATAAAGAAGATTCAAAGAGAGTGAGATGCCAGCTCCTTTCATTCAGTCAGTAGCTTCAAACATTTCTGGTATATGAAAAACATGTTTTTCAATGGCAAAAATCAATGAATATTGTAAATGCACAAACAGTAATATCTCCACATTGCAAGGTGCAATTCTGAAATTTTTAGCTTTTTCCTGTTAATCCTAGCATGATAAAGATTCAAAGAGAGTGAGATGCCAGCTCCTTTCATTCAGTCAGTAGCTTCAAACATTTCTGGACGTTTTTCAATGGCAAAAATCAATGAATATTGTAAATGCACAAACAGTAATATCTCCACATTGCAAGGTGCAATTCTGAAATTTTTTGCTTTTTCCTGTTAATCCTAGCATGATAAAGAAGATTCAAAGAGAGTGAGATGCCAGCTCCTTTCATTCAGTCAGTAGCTTCAAACATTTCTGGTATATGAAAAACGTTTTTCAATGGCAAAAATCAATGAATATTGTAAATGCACAAACAGTAATATCTCCACATTGCAAGGTGCAATTCTGAAATTTTTTGCTTTTTCCTGCTAATCCTAGCATGATAAAGAAGATTCAAAGAGAGTGAGATGCCAGCTCCTTTCATTCAGTCAGTAGCTTCAAACATTTCTGGACGTTTTTCAATGGCAAAAATCAATGAATATTGTAAATGCACAAACAGTAATATCTCCACATTGCAAGGTGCAATTCTGAAATTTTTTGCTTTTTCCTGCTAATCCTAGCATGATAAAGAAGATTCAAAGAGAGTGAGATGCCAGCTCCTTTCATTCAGTCAGTAGCTTCAAACATTTCTGGTATATGAAAAACATGTTTTTCAATGGCAAAAATCAATGAATATTGTAAATGCACAAACAGTAATATCTCCACATTGCAAGGTGCAATTCTGAAATTTTTTTCTTTTTCCTGCTAATCCTAGCATGATAAAGAAGATTCAAAGAGAGTGAGATGCCAGCTCCTTTCATTCAGTCAGTAGCTTCAAACATTTCTGGACGTTTTTCAATGGCAAAAATCAATGAATATTGTAAATGCACAAACAGTAATATCTCCACATTGCAAGGTGCAATTCTGAAATTTTTTGCTTTTTCCTGCTAATCCTAGCATGATAAAGAAGATTCAAAGAGAGTGAGATGCCAGCTCCTTTCATTCAGTCAGTAGCTTCAAACATTTCTGGTATATGAAAAACATGTTTTTCAATGGCAAAAATCAATGAATATTGTAAATGCACAAACAGTAATATCTCCACATTGCAAGGTGCAATTCTGAAATTTTTTGCTTTTTCCTGCTAATCCTAGCATGATAAAGAAGATTCAAAGAGAGTGAGATGCCAGCTCCTTTCATTCAGTCAGTAGCTTCAAACATTTCTGGACGTTTTTCAATGGCAAAAATCAATGAATATTGTAAATGCACAAACAGTAATATCTCCACATTGCAAGGTGCAATTCTGAAATTTTTTGCTTTTTCCTGTTAATCCTAGCATGATAAAGAAGATTCAAAGAGAGTGAGATGCCAGCTCCTTTCATTCAGTCAGTAGCTTCAAACATTTCTGGTATATGAAAAACATGTTTTTCAATGGCAAAAATCAATGAATATTGTAAATGCACAAACAGTAATATCTCCACATTGCAAGGTGCAATTCTGAAATTTTTTGCTTTTTCCTGCTAATCCTAGCATGATAAAGAAGATTCAAAGAGAGTGAGATGCCAGCTCCTTTCATTCAGTCAGTAGCTTCAAACATTTCTGGTATATGAAAAACATGTTTTTCAATGGCAAAAATCAATGAATATTGTAAATGCACAAACAGTAATATCTCCACATTGCAAGGTGCAATTCTGAAATTTTTTGCTTTTTCCTGTTAATCCTAGCATGATAAAGAAGATTCAAAGAGAGTGAGATGCCAGCTCCTTTCATTCAGTCAGTAGCTTCAAACATTTCTGGTATATGAAAAACATGTTTTTCAATGGCAAAAATCAATGAATATTGTAAATGCACAAACAGTAATATCTCCACATTGCAAGGTGCAATTCTGAAATTTTTTGCTTTTTCCTGCTAATCCTAGCATGATAAAGAAGATTCAAAGAGAGTGAGATGCCAGCTCCTTTCGTTCAGTCAGTAGCTTCAAACATTTCTGGTATATGAAAAACATGTTTTTCAATGGCAAAAATCAATGAATATTGTAAATGCACAAACAGTAATATCTCCACATTGCAAGGTGCAATTCTGAAATTTTTTGCTTTTTCCTGTTAATCCTAGCATGATAAAGAAGATTCAAAGAGAGTGAGATGCCAGCTCCTTTCATTCAGTCAGTAGCTTCAAACATTTCTGGTATATGCAAAACATGTTTTTCAATGGCAAAAATCAATGAATATTGTAAATGCACAAACAGTAATATCTCCACATTGCAAGGTGCAATTCTGAAATTTTTTGCTTTTTCCTGTTAATCCTAGCATGATAAAGAAGATTCAAAGAGAGTGAGATGCCAGCTCCTTTCATTCAGTCAGTAGCTTCAAACATTTCTGGTATATGAAAAACATGTTTTTCACTGGCAAAAATCAATGAATATTGTAAATGCACAAACAGTAATATCTCCACATTGCAAGGTGCAATTCTGAAATTTTTTGCTTTTTCCTGCTAATCCTAGCATGATAAAGAAGATTCAAAGAGAGTGAGATGCCAGCTCCTTTCATTCAGTCAGTAGCTTCAAACATTTCTGGACGTTTTTCAATGGCAAAAATCAATGAATATTGTAAATGCACAAACAGTAATATCTCCACATTGCAAGGTGCAATTCTGAAATTTTTTGCTTTTTCCTGTTAATCCTAGCATGATAAAGAAGATTCAAAGAGAGTGAGATGCCAGCTCCTTTCATTCAGTCAGTAGCTTCAAACATTTCTGGTATATGAAAAACATGTTTTTCAATGGCAAAAATCAATGAATATTGTAAATGCACAAACAGTAATATCTCCACATTGCAAGGTGCAATTCTGAAATTTTTTGCTTTTTCCTGCTAATCCTAGCATGATAAAGAAGATTCAAAGAGAGTGAGATGCCAGCTCCTTTCATTCAGTCAGTAGCTTCAAACATTTCTGGTATATGAAAAACATGTTTTTCAATGGCAAAAATCAATGAATATTGTAAATGCACAAACAGTAATATCTCCACATTGCAAGGTGCAATTCTGAAATTTTTTGCTTTTTCCTGCTAATCCTAGCATGATAAAGAAGATTCAAAGAGAGTGAGATGCCAGCTCCTTTCATTCAGTCAGTAGCTTCAAACATTTCTGGTATATGAAAAACATGTTTTTCAATGGCAAAAATCAATGAATATTGTAAATGCACAAACAGTAATATCTCCACATTGCAAGGTGCAATTCAGAAATTTTTTGCTTTTTCCTGCTAATCCTAGCATGATAAAGAAGATTCAAAGAGAGTGAGATGCCAGCTCCTTTCATTCAGTCAGTAGCTTCAAACATTTCTGGACGTTTTTCAATGGCAAAAATCAATGAATATTGTAAATGCACAAACAGTAATATCTCCACATTGCAAGGTGCAATTCTGAAATTTTTTGCTTTTTCCTGTTAATCCTAGCATGATAAAGAAGATTCAAAGAGAGTGAGATGCCAGCTCCTTTCATTCAGTCAGTAGCTTCAAACATTTCTGGTATATGAAAAACATGTTTTTCAATGGCAAAAATCAATGATTATTGTAAATGCACAAACAGTAATATCTCCACATTGCAAGGTGCAATTCTGAAATTTTTTGCTTTTTCCTGTTAATCCTAGCATGATAAAGAAGATTCAAAGAGAGTGAGATGCCAGCTCCTTTCATTCAGTCAGTAGCTTCAAACATTTCTGGACGTTTTTCAATGGCAAAAATCAATGAATATTGTAAATGCACAAACAGTAATATCTCCACATTGCAAGGTGCAATTCTGAAATTTTTTGCTTTTTCCTGCTAATCCTAGCATGATAAAGAAGATTCAAAGAGAGTGAGATGCCAGCTCCTTTCATTCAGTCAGTAGCTTCAAACATTTCTGGTATATGAAAAACATGTTTTTCAATGGCAAAAATCAATGAATATTGTAAATGCACAAACAGTAATATCTCCACATTGCAAGGTGCAATTCTGAAATTTTTTGCTTTTTCCTGCTAATCCTAGCATGATAAAGAAGATTCAAAGAGAGTGAGATGCCAGCTCCTTTCATTCAGTCAGTAGCTTCAAACATTTCTGGACATTTTTCAATGGCAAAAATCAATGAATATTGTAAATGCACAAACAGTAATATCTCCACATTGCAAGGTGCAATTCTGAAATTTTTTGCTTTTTCCTGTTAATCCTAGCATGATAAAGAAGATTCAAAGAGAGTGAGATGCCAGCTCCTTTCATTCAGTCAGTAGCTTCAAACATTTCTGGTATATGAAAAACATGTTTTTCAATGGCAAAAATCAATGAATATTGTAAATGCACAAACAGTAATATCTAAACATTGCAAGGTGCAATTCTGAAATTTTTTGCTTTTTCCTGCTAATCCTAGCATGATAAAGAAGATTCAAAGAGAGTGAGTTGCCAGCTCCTTTCATTCAGTCAGTAGCTTCAAACATTTCTGGTATATGAAAAACATGTTTTTCAATGGCAAAAATCAATGAATATTGTAAATGCACAAACAGTAATATCTCCACATTGCAAGGTGCAATTCAGAAATTTTTTGCTTTTTCCTGCTAATCCTAGCATGATAAAGAAGATTCAAAGAGAGTGAGATGCCAGCTCCTTTCATTCAGTCAGTAGCTTCAAACATTTCTGGACGTTTTTCAATGGCAAAAATCAATGAATATTGTAAATGCACAAACAGTAATATCTCCACATTGCAAGGTGCAATTCTGAAATTTTTTGCTTTTTCCTGTTAATCCTAGCATGATAAAGAAGATTCAAAGAGAGTGAGATGCCAGCTCCTTTCATTCAGTCAGTAGCTTCAAACATTTCTGGTATATGAAAAACATGTTTTTCAATGGCAAAAATCAATGAATATTGTAAATGCACAAACAGTAATATCTCCACATTGCAAGGTGCAATTCTGAAATTTTTTGCTTTTTCCTGCTAATCCTAGCATGATAAAGAAGATTCAAAGAGAGTGAGATGCCAGCTCCTTTCATTCAGTCAGTAGCTTCAAACATTTCTGGTATATGAAAAACATGTTTTTCAATGGCAAAAATCAATGAATATTGTAAATGCACAAACAGTAATATCTCCACATTGCAAGGTGCAATTCTGAAATTTTTTGCTTTTTCCTGCTAATCCTAGCATGATAAAGAAGATTCAAAGAGAGTGAGATGCCAGCTCCGTTCATTCAGTCAGTAGCTTCAAACATTTCTGGACGTTTTTCAATGGCAAAAATCAATGAATATTGTAAATGCACAAACAGTAATATCTCCACATTGCAAGGTGCAATTCTGAAATTTTTTGCTTTTTCCTGTTAATCCTAGCATGATAAAGAAGATTCAAAGAGAGTGAGATGCCAGCTCCTTTCATTCAGTCAGTAGCTTCAAACATTTCTGGTATATGAAAAACATGTTTTTCAATGGCAAAAATCAATGAATATTGTAAATGCACAAACAGTAATATCTCCACATTGCAAGGTGCAATTCTGAAATTTTTTGCTTTTTCCTGCTAATCCTAGCATGATAAAGAAGATTCAAAGAGAGTGAGATGCCAGCTCCTTTCATTCAGTCAGTAGCTTCAAACATTTCTGGTATATGAAAAACATGTTTTTCAATGGCAAAAATCAATGAATATTGTAAATGCACAAACAGTAATATCTCCACATTGCAAGGTGCAATTCTGAAATTTTTTGCTTTTTCCTGCTAATCCTAGCATGATAAAGAAGATTCAAAGAGAGTGAGATGCCAGCTCCTTTCATTCAGTCAGTAGCTTCAAACATTTCTGGTATATGAAAAACATGTTTTTCAATGGCAAAAATCAATGAATATTGTAAATGCACAAACAGTAATATCTCCACATTGCAAGGTGCAATTCTGAAATTTTTAGCTTT
>NW_027371031.1:0-31228 GCF_046119375.1 Phyllobates terribilis | reverse complement strand
ATGTTTTTCATATACCAGAAATGTTTGAAGCTACTGACTGAATGAAAGGAGCTGGCATCTCACTCTCTTTGAATCTTCTTTATCATGCTAGGATTAGCAGGAAAAAGCAAAAAATTTCAGAATTGCACCTTGCAATGTGGAGTTATTACTGTTTGTGCATTTACAATATTCATTGATTTTTGCCATTGAAAAACATGTTTTTCATATACCAGAAATGTTTGAAGCTACTGACTGAATGAAAGGAGCTGGCATCTCACTCTCTTTGAATCTTCTTTATCATGCTAGGATTAACAGGAAAAAGCTAAAAATTTCATAATTGCACCGTGCAATGTGGAGATATTACTGTTTGTGCATTTACAATATTCATTGATTTTTGCCATTGAAAAACATGTTTTTCATATACCAGAAATGTTTGAAGCTACTGACTGAATGAAAGGAGCTGGCATCTCACTCTCTTTGAATCTTCTTTATCATGCTAGGATTAGCAGGAAAAAGCAAAAAATTTCAGAATTGCACCTTGCAATGTGGAGATATTACTGTGCATTTACAATATTCATTGATTTTTGCCATTGAAAAACATGTTTTTCATATACCAGAAATGTTTGAAGCTACTGACTGAATGAAAGGAGCTGGCATCTCACTCTCTTTGAATCTTCTTTATCATGCTAGGATTAACAGGAAAAAGCTAAAAATTTCAGAATTGCACCGTGCAATGTGGAGATATTACTGTTTGTGCATTTACAATATTCATTGATTTTTGCCATTGAAAAACATGTTTTTCATATACCAGAAATGTTTGAAGCTACTGACTGAATGAAAGGAGCTGGCATCTCACTCTCTTTGAATCTTCTTTATCATGCTAGGATTAGCAGGAAAAAGCAAAAAATTTCAGAATTGCACCTTGCAATGTGGAGATATTACTGTTTGTGCATTTACAATATTCATTGATTTTTGCCATTGAAAAACATGTTTTTCATATACCAGAAATGTTTGAAGCTACTGACTGAATGAAAGGAGCTGGCATCTCACTCTCTTTGAATCTTCTTTATCATGCTAGGATTAACAGGAAAAAGCTAAAAATTTCAGCATTGCACCGTGCAATGTGGAGATATTAGTTTGTGCATTTACAATATTCATTGATTTTTGCCATTGAAAAACATGTTTTTCATATACCAGAAATGTTTGAAGCTACTGACTGAATGAAAGGAGCTGGCATCTCACTCTCTTTGAATCTTCTTTATCATGCTAGGATTAGCAGGAAAAAGCAAAAAATTTCAGAATTGCACCTTGCAATGTGGAGATATTACTGTTTGTGCATTTACAATATTCATTGATTTTTGCCATTGAAAAACATGTTTTTCATATACCAGAAATGTTTGAAGCTACTGACTGAATGAAAGGAGCTGGCATCTCACTCTCTTTGAATCTTCTTTATCATGCTAGGATTAACAGGAAAAAGCAAAAAACTTCAGAATTGCACCTTGCAATGTGGAGATATTACTGTTTGTGCATTTACAATATTCATTGATTTTTGCCATTGAAAAACATGTTTTTCATATACCAGAAATGTTTGAGGCTACTGACTGAATGAAAGGAGCTGGCATCTCACTCTCTTTGAATCTTCTTTATCATGCTAGGATTAACAGGAAAAAGCTAAAAATTTCAGAATTGCACCGTGCAATGTTGAGATATTACTGTTTGTGCATTTACAATATTCATTGATTTTTGCCATTGAAAAACATGTTTTTCATATACCAGAAATGTTTGAAGCTACTGACTGAATGAAAGGAGCTGGCATCTCACTCTCTTTGAATCTTCTTTATCATGCTAGGATTAACAGGAAAAAGCAAAAAATTTCAGAATTGCACCTTGCAATGTGGAGATATTACTGTTTGTGCATTTACAATATTCATTGATTTTTGCCATTGAAAAACATGTTTTTCATATACCAGAAATGTTTGAGGCTACTGACTGAATGAAAGGAGCTGGCATCTCACTCTCTTTGAATCTTCTTTATCATGCTAGGATTAACAGGAAAAAGCTAAAAATTTCAGAATTGCACCGTGCAATGTTGAGATATTACTGTTTGTGCATTTACAATATTCATTGATTTTTGCCATTGAAAAACATGTTTTTCATATACCAGAAATGTTTGAAGCTACTGACTGAATGAAAGGAGCTGGCATCTCACTCTCTTTGAATCTTCTTTATCATGCTAGGATTAGCAGGAAAAAGCAAAAAATTTCAGAATTGCACCTTGCAATGTGGAGATATTACTGTTTGTGCATTTACAATATTCATTGATTTTTGCCATTGAAAAACATGTTTTTCATATACCAGAAATGTTTGAAGCTACTGACTGAATGAAAGGAGCTGGCATCTCACTCTCTTTGAATCTTCTTTATCATGCTAGGATTAACAGGAAAAAGCTAAAAATTTCAGCATTGCACCGTGCAATGTGGAGATAGTTTGTGCATTTACAATATTCATTGATTTTTGCCATTGAAAAACATGTTTTTCATATACCAGAAATGTTTGAAGCTACTGACTGAATGAAAGGAGCTGGCATCTCACTCTCTTTGAATCTTCTTTATCATGCTAGGATTAGCAGGAAAAAGCAAAAAATTTCAGAATTGCACCTTGCAATGTGGAGATATTACTGTTTGTGCATTTACAATATTCATTGATTTTTGCCATTGAAAAACATGTTTTTCATATACCAGAAATGTTTGAAGCTACTGACTGAATGAAAGGAGCTGGCATCTCACTCTCTTTGAATCTTCTTTATCATGCTAGGATTAGCAGGAAAAAGCAAAAAATTTCAGAATTGCACCTTGCAATGTGGAGTTATTACTGTTTGTGCATTTACAATATTCATTGATTTTTGCCATTGAAAAACATGTTTTTCATATACCAGAAATGTTTGAAGCTACTGACTGAATGAAAGGAGCTGGCATCTCACTCTCTTTGAATCTTCTTTATCATGCTAGGATTAACAGGAAAAAGCTAAAAATTTCATAATTGCACCGTGCAATGTGGAGATATTACTGTTTGTGCATTTACAATATTCATTGATTTTTGCCATTGAAAAACATGTTTTTCATATACCAGAAATGTTTGAAGCTACTGACTGAATGAAAGGAGCTGGCATCTCACTCTCTTTGAATCTTCTTTATCATGCTAGGATTAGCAGGAAAAAGCAAAAAATTTCAGAATTGCACCTTGCAATGTGGAGATATTACTGTGCATTTACAATATTCATTGATTTTTGCCATTGAAAAACATGTTTTTCATATACCAGAAATGTTTGAAGCTACTGACTGAATGAAAGGAGCTGGCATCTCACTCTCTTTGAATCTTCTTTATCATGCTAGGATTAACAGGAAAAAGCTAAAAATTTCAGAATTGCACCGTGCAATGTGGAGATATTACTGTTTGTGCATTTACAATATTCATTGATTTTTGCCATTGAAAAACATGTTTTTCATATACCAGAAATGTTTGAAGCTACTGACTGAATGAAAGGAGCTGGCATCTCACTCTCTTTGAATCTTCTTTATCATGCTAGGATTAGCAGGAAAAAGCAAAAAATTTCAGAATTGCACCTTGCAATGTGGAGATATTACTGTTTGTGCATTTACAATATTCATTGATTTTTGCCATTGAAAAACATGTTTTTCATATACCAGAAATGTTTGAAGCTACTGACTGAATGAAAGGAGCTGGCATCTCACTCTCTTTGAATCTTCTTTATCATGCTAGGATTAACAGGAAAAAGCTAAAAATTTCAGCATTGCACCGTGCAATGTGGAGATATTAGTTTGTGCATTTACAATATTCATTGATTTTTGCCATTGAAAAACATGTTTTTCATATACCAGAAATGTTTGAAGCTACTGACTGAATGAAAGGAGCTGGCATCTCACTCTCTTTGAATCTTCTTTATCATGCTAGGATTAGCAGGAAAAAGCAAAAAATTTCAGAATTGCACCTTGCAATGTGGAGATATTACTGTTTGTGCATTTACAATATTCATTGATTTTTGCCATTGAAAAACATGTTTTTCATATACCAGAAATGTTTGAAGCTACTGACTGAATGAAAGGAGCTGGCATCTCACTCTCTTTGAATCTTCTTTATCATGCTAGGATTAGCAGGAAAAAGCAAAAAATTTCAGAATTGCACCTTGCAATGTGGAGATATTACTGTTTGTGCATTTACAATATTCATTGATTTTTGCCATTGAAAAACATGTTTTTCATATACCAGAAATGTTTGAAGCTACTGACTGAATGAAAGGAGCTGGCATCTCACTCTCTTTGAATCTTCTTTATCATGCTAGGATTAACAGGAAAAAGCAAAAAACTTCAGAATTGCACCTTGCAATGTGGAGATATTACTGTTTGTGCATTTACAATATTCATTGATTTTTGCCATTGAAAAACATGTTTTTCATATACCAGAAATGTTTGAGGCTACTGACTGAATGAAAGGAGCTGGCATCTCACTCTCTTTGAATCTTCTTTATCATGCTAGGATTAACAGGAAAAAGCTAAAAATTTCAGAATTGCACCGTGCAATGTTGAGATATTACTGTTTGTGCATTTACAATATTCATTGATTTTTGCCATTGAAAAACATGTTTTTCATATACCAGAAATGTTTGAAGCTACTGACTGAATGAAAGGAGCTGGCATCTCACTCTCTTTGAATCTTCTTTATCATGCTAGGATTAACAGGAAAAAGCAAAAAATTTCAGAATTGCACCTTGCAATGTGGAGATATTACTGTTTGTGCATTTACAATATTCATTGATTTTTGCCATTGAAAAACATGTTTTTCATATACCAGAAATGTTTGAGGCTACTGACTGAATGAAAGGAGCTGGCATCTCACTCTCTTTGAATCTTCTTTATCATGCTAGGATTAACAGGAAAAAGCTAAAAATTTCAGAATTGCACCGTGCAATGTTGAGATATTACTGTTTGTGCATTTACAATATTCATTGATTTTTGCCATTGAAAAACATGTTTTTCATATACCAGAAATGTTTGAAGCTACTGACTGAATGAAAGGAGCTGGCATCTCACTCTCTTTGAATCTTCTTTATCATGCTAGGATTAACAGGAAAAAGCTAAAAATTTCAGAATTGCACCGTGCAATGTGGAGATATTACTGTTTGTGCATTAACAATATTCATTGATTTTTGCCATTGAAAAACATGTTTTTCATATACCAGAAATGTTTGAAGCTACTGACTGAATGAAAGGAGCTGGCATCTCACTCTCTTTGAATCTTCTTTATCATGCTAGGATTAACAGGAAAAAGCTAAAAATTTCATAATTGCACCGTGCAATGTGGAGATATTACTGTTTGTGCATTTACAATATTCATTGATTTTTGCCATTGAAAAACATGTTTTTCATATACCAGAAATGTTTGAAGCTACTGACTGAATGAAAGGAGCTGGCATCTCACTCTCTTTGAATCTTCTTTATCATGCTAGGATTAGCAGGAAAAAGCAAAAAATTTCAGAATTGCACCTTGCAATGTGGAGATATTACTGTTTGTGCATTTACAATATTCATTGATTTTTGCCATTGAAAAACATTTTTCATATACCAGAAATGTTTGAAGCTACTGACTGAATGAAAGGAGCTGGCATCTCACTCTCTTTGAATCTTCTTTATCATGCTAGGATTAACAGGAAAAAGCTAAAAATTTCAGAATTGCACCGTGCAATGTGGAGATATTACTGTTTGTGCATTTACAATATTCATTGATTTTTGCCATTGAAAAACATGTTTTTCATATACCAGAAATGTTTGAAGCTACTGACTGAATGAAAGGAGCTGGCATCTCACTCTCTTTGAATCTTCTTTATCATGCTAGGATTAGCAGGAAAAAGCAAAAAATTTCAGAATTGCACCTTGCAATGTGGAGATATTACTGTTTGTGCATTTACAATATTCATTGATTTTTGCCATTGAAAAACATGTTTTTCATATACCAGAAATGTTTGAAGCTACTGACTGAATGAAAGGAGCTGGCATCTCACTCTCTTTGAATCTTCTTTATCATGCTAGGATTAACGAAAAAGCTAAAAATTTCAGAATTGCACCGTGCAATGTGGAGATATTACTGTTTGTGCATTTACAATATTCATTGATTTTTGCCATTGAAAAACATGTTTTTCATATACCAGAAATGTTTGAAGCTACTGACTGAATGAAAGGAGCTGGCATCTCACTCTCTTTGAATCTTCTTTATCATGCTAGGATTAGCAGGAAAAAGCAAAAAATTTCAGAATTGCACCTTGCAATGTGGAGATATTACTGTTTGTGCATTTACAATATTCATTGATTTTTGCCATTGAAAAACGTTTTTCATATACCAGAAATGTTTGAAGCTACTGACTGAATGAAAGGAGCTGGCATCTCACTCTCTTTGAATCTTCTTTATCATGCTAGGATTAACAGGAAAAAGCAAAAAATTTCAGAATTGCACCTTGCAATGTGGAGATATTACTGTTTGTGCATTTACAATATTCATTGATTTTTGCCATTGAAAAACATGTTTTTCATATACCAGAAATGTTTGAAGCTACTGACTGAATGAAAGGAGCTGGCATCTCACTCTCTTTGAATCTTCTTTATCATGCTAGGATTAACAGGAAAAAGCTAAAAATTTCAGCATTGCACCGTGCAATGTGGAGATAGTTTGTGCATTTACAATATTCATTGATTTTTGCCATTGAAAAACAAGTTTTTCATATACCAGAAATGTTTGAAGCTACTGACTGAATGAAAGGAGCTGGCATCTCACTCTCTTTGAATCTTCTTTATCATGCTAGGATTAGCAGGAAAAAGCAAAAAATTTCAGAATTGCACCTTGCAATGTGGAGATATTACTGTTTGTGCATTTACAATATTCATTGATTTTTGCCATTGAAAAACATGTTTTTCATATACCAGAAATGTTTGAAGCTACTGACTGAATGAAAGGAGCTGGCATCTCACTCTCTTTGAATCTTCTTTATCATGCTAGGATTAGCAGGAAAAAGCAAAAAATTTCAGAATTGCACCTTGCAATGTGGAGTTATTACTGTTTGTGCATTTACAATATTCATTGATTTTTGCCATTGAAAAACATGTTTTTCATATACCAGAAATGTTTGAAGCTACTGACTGAATGAAAGGAGCTGGCATCTCACTCTCTTTGAATCTTCTTTATCATGCTAGGATTAACAGGAAAAAGCTAAAAATTTCATAATTGCACCGTGCAATGTGGAGATATTACTGTTTGTGCATTTACAATATTCATTGATTTTTGCCATTGAAAAACATGTTTTTCATATACCAGAAATGTTTGAAGCTACTGACTGAATGAAAGGAGCTGGCATCTCACTCTCTTTGAATCTTCTTTATCATGCTAGGATTAGCAGGAAAAAGCAAAAAATTTCAGAATTGCACCTTGCAATGTGGAGATATTACTGTTTGTGCATTTACAATATTCATTGATTTTTGCCATTGAAAAACATGTTTTTCATATACCAGAAATGTTTGAAGCTACTGACTGAATGAAAGGAGCTGGCATCTCACTCTCTTTGAATCTTCTTTATCATGCTAGGATTAACAGGAAAAAGCTAAAAATTTCAGCATTGCACCGTGCAATGTGGAGATAGTTTGTGCATTTACAATATTCATTGATTTTTGCCATTGAAAAACAAGTTTTTCATATACCAGAAATGTTTGAAGCTACTGACTGAATGAAAGGAGCTGGCATCTCACTCTCTTTGAATCTTCTTTATCATGCTAGGATTAGCAGGAAAAAGCAAAAAATTTCAGAATTGCACCTTGCAATGTGGAGATATTACTGTTTGTGCATTTACAATATTCATTGATTTTTGCCATTGAAAAACATGTTTTTCATATACCAGAAATGTTTGAAGCTACTGACTGAATGAAAGGAGCTGGCATCTCACTCTCTTTGAATCTTCTTTATCATGCTAGGATTAGCAGGAAAAAGCAAAAAATTTCAGAATTGCACCTTGCAATGTGGAGTTATTACTGTTTGTGCATTTACAATATTCATTGATTTTTGCCATTGAAAAACATGTTTTTCATATACCAGAAATGTTTGAAGCTACTGACTGAATGAAAGGAGCTGGCATCTCACTCTCTTTGAATCTTCTTTATCATGCTAGGATTAACAGGAAAAAGCTAAAAATTTCATAATTGCACCGTGCAATGTGGAGATATTACTGTTTGTGCATTTACAATATTCATTGATTTTTGCCATTGAAAAACATGTTTTTCATATACCAGAAATGTTTGAAGCTACTGACTGAATGAAAGGAGCTGGCATCTCACTCTCTTTGAATCTTCTTTATCATGCTAGGATTAGCAGGAAAAAGCAAAAAATTTCAGAATTGCACCTTGCAATGTGGAGATATTACTGTTTGTGCATTTACAATATTCATTGATTTTTGCCATTGAAAAACATGTTTTTCATATACCAGAAATGTTTGAAGCTACTGACTGAATGAAAGGAGCTGGCATCTCACTCTCTTTGAATCTTCTTTATCATGCTAGGATTAACAGGAAAAAGCTAAAAATTTCAGCATTGCACCGTGCAATGTGGAGATATTAGTTTGTGCATTTACAATATTCATTGATTTTTGCCATTGAAAAACATGTTTTTCATATACCAGAAATGTTTGAAGCTACTGACTGAATGAAAGGAGCTGGCATCTCACTCTCTTTGAATCTTCTTTATCATGCTAGGATTAGCAGGAAAAAGCAAAAAATTTCAGAATTGCACCTTGCAATGTGGAGATATTACTGTTTGTGCATTTACAATATTCATTGATTTTTGCCATTGAAAAACATGTTTTTCATATACCAGAAATGTTTGAAGCTACTGACTGAATGAAAGGAGCTGGCATCTCACTCTCTTTGAATCTTCTTTATCATGCTAGGATTAGCAGGAAAAAGCAAAAAATTTCAGAATTGCACCTTGCAATGTGGAGATATTACTGTTTGTGCATTTACAATATTCATTGATTTTTGCCATTGAAAAACATGTTTTTCATATACCAGAAATGTTTGAAGCTACTGACTGAATGAAAGGAGCTGGCATCTCACTCTCTTTGAATCTTCTTTATCATGCTAGGATTAACAGGAAAAAGCAAAAAACTTCAGAATTGCACCTTGCAATGTGGAGATATTACTGTTTGTGCATTTACAATATTCATTGATTTTTGCCATTGAAAAACATGTTTTTCATATACCAGAAATGTTTGAGGCTACTGACTGAATGAAAGGAGCTGGCATCTCACTCTCTTTGAATCTTCTTTATCATGCTAGGATTAACAGGAAAAAGCTAAAAATTTCAGAATTGCACCGTGCAATGTTGAGATATTACTGTTTGTGCATTTACAATATTCATTGATTTTTGCCATTGAAAAACATGTTTTTCATATACCAGAAATGTTTGAAGCTACTGACTGAATGAAAGGAGCTGGCATCTCACTCTCTTTGAATCTTCTTTATCATGCTAGGATTAACAGGAAAAAGCAAAAAATTTCAGAATTGCACCTTGCAATGTGGAGATATTACTGTTTGTGCATTTACAATATTCATTGATTTTTGCCATTGAAAAACATGTTTTTCATATACCAGAAATGTTTGAGGCTACTGACTGAATGAAAGGAGCTGGCATCTCACTCTCTTTGAATCTTCTTTATCATGCTAGGATTAACAGGAAAAAGCTAAAAATTTCAGAATTGCACCGTGCAATGTTGAGATATTACTGTTTGTGCATTTACAATATTCATTGATTTTTGCCATTGAAAAACATGTTTTTCATATACCAGAAATGTTTGAAGCTACTGACTGAATGAAAGGAGCTGGCATCTCACTCTCTTTGAATCTTCTTTATCATGCTAGGATTAACAGGAAAAAGCTAAAAATTTCAGAATTGCACCGTGCAATGTGGAGATATTACTGTTTGTGCATTAACAATATTCATTGATTTTTGCCATTGAAAAACATGTTTTTCATATACCAGAAATGTTTGAAGCTACTGACTGAATGAAAGGAGCTGGCATCTCACTCTCTTTGAATCTTCTTTATCATGCTAGGATTAACAGGAAAAAGCTAAAAATTTCATAATTGCACCGTGCAATGTGGAGATATTACTGTTTGTGCATTTACAATATTCATTGATTTTTGCCATTGAAAAACATGTTTTTCTTATACCAGAAATGTTTGAAGCTACTGACTGAATGAAAGGAGCTGGCATCTCACTCTCTTTGAATCTTCTTTATCATGCTAGGATTAGCAGGAAAAAGCAAAAAATTTCAGAATTGCACCTTGCAATGTGGAGATATTACTGTTTGTGCATTTACAATATTCATTGATTTTTGCCATTGAAAAACATGTTTTTCATATACCAGAAATGTTTGAAGCTACTGACTGAATGAAAGGAGCTGGCATCTCACTCTCTTTGAATCTTCTTTATCATGCTAGGATTAACAGGAAAAAGCTAAAAATTTCAGAATTGCACCGTGCAATGTGGAGATATTACTGTTTGTGCATTTACAATATTCATTGATTTTTGCCATTGAAAAACATGTTTTTCATATACCAGAAATGTTTGAAGCTACTGACTGAATGAAAGGAGCTGGCATCTCACTCTCTTTGAATCTTCTTTATCATGCTAGGATTAGCAGGAAAAAGCAAAAAATTTCAGAATTGCACCTTGCAATGTGGAGATATTACTGTTTGTGCATTTACAATATTCATTGATTTTTGCCATTGAAAAACATGTTTTTCATATACCAGAAATGTTTGAAGCTACTGACTGAATGAAAGGAGCTGGCATCTCACTCTCTTTGAATCTTCTTTATCATGCTAGGATTAACGAAAAAGCTAAAAATTTCAGAATTGCACCGTGCAATGTGGAGATATTACTGTTTGTGCATTTACAATATTCATTGATTTTTGCCATTGAAAAACATGTTTTTCATATACCAGAAATGTTTGAAGCTACTGACTGAATGAAAGGAGCTGGCATCTCACTCTCTTTGAATCTTCTTTATCATGCTAGGATTAGCAGGAAAAAGCAAAAAATTTCAGAATTGCACCTTGCAATGTGGAGATATTACTGTTTGTGCATTTACAATATTCATTGATTTTTGCCATTGAAAAACGTTTTTCATATACCAGAAATGTTTGAAGCTACTGACTGAATGAAAGGAGCTGGCATCTCACTCTCTTTGAATCTTCTTTATCATGCTAGGATTAACAGGAAAAAGCAAAAAATTTCAGAATTGCACCTTGCAATGTGGAGATATTACTGTTTGTGCATTTACAATATTCATTGATTTTTGCCATTGAAAAACATGTTTTTCATATACCAGAAATGTTTGAAGCTACTGACTGAATGAAAGGAGCTGGCATCTCACTCTCTTTGAATCTTCTTTATCATGCTAGGATTAACAGGAAAAAGCTAAAAATTTCATAATTGCACCGTGCAATGTGGAGATATTACTGTTTGTGCATTTACAATATTCATTGATTTTTGCCATTGAAAAACATGTTTTTCTTATACCAGAAATGTTTGAAGCTACTGACTGAATGAAAGGAGCTGGCATCTCACTCTCTTTGAATCTTCTTTATCATGCTAGGATTAGCAGGAAAAAGCAAAAAATTTCAGAATTGCACCTTGCAATGTGGAGATATTACTGTTTGTGCATTTACAATATTCATTGATTTTTGCCATTGAAAAACATGTTTTTCATATACCAGAAATGTTTGAAGCTACTGACTGAATGAAAGGAGCTGGCATCTCACTCTCTTTGAATCTTCTTTATCATGCTAGGATTAACAGGAAAAAGCTAAAAATTTCAGAATTGCACCGTGCAATGTGGAGATATTACTGTTTGTGCATTTACAATATTCATTGATTTTTGCCATTGAAAAACATGTTTTTCATATACCAGAAATGTTTGAAGCTACTGACTGAATGAAAGGAGCTGGCATCTCACTCTCTTTGAATCTTCTTTATCATGCTAGGATTAGCAGGAAAAAGCAAAAAATTTCAGAATTGCACCTTGCAATGTGGAGATATTACTGTTTGTGCATTTACAATATTCATTGATTTTTGCCATTGAAAAACATGTTTTTCATATACCAGAAATGTTTGAAGCTACTGACTGAATGAAAGGAGCTGGCATCTCACTCTCTTTGAATCTTCTTTATCATGCTAGGATTAACGAAAAAGCTAAAAATTTCAGAATTGCACCGTGCAATGTGGAGATATTACTGTTTGTGCATTTACAATATTCATTGATTTTTGCCATTGAAAAACATGTTTTTCATATACCAGAAATGTTTGAAGCTACTGACTGAATGAAAGGAGCTGGCATCTCACTCTCTTTGAATCTTCTTTATCATGCTAGGATTAGCAGGAAAAAGCAAAAAATTTCAGAATTGCACCTTGCAATGTGGAGATATTACTGTTTGTGCATTTACAATATTCATTGATTTTTGCCATTGAAAAACGTTTTTCATATACCAGAAATGTTTGAAGCTACTGACTGAATGAAAGGAGCTGGCATCTCACTCTCTTTGAATCTTCTTTATCATGCTAGGATTAACAGGAAAAAGCAAAAAATTTCAGAATTGCACCTTGCAATGTGGAGATATTACTGTTTGTGCATTTACAATATTCATTGATTTTTGCCATTGAAAAACATGTTTTTCATATACCAGAAATGTTTGAAGCTACTGACTGAATGAAAGGAGCTGGCATCTCACTCTCTTTGAATCTTCTTTATCATGCTAGGATTAACAGGAAAAAGCTAAAAATTTCAGCATTGCACCGTGCAATGTGGAGATAGTTTGTGCATTTACAATATTCATTGATTTTTGCCATTGAAAAACAAGTTTTTCATATACCAGAAATGTTTGAAGCTACTGACTGAATGAAAGGAGCTGGCATCTCACTCTCTTTGAATCTTCTTTATCATGCTAGGATTAGCAGGAAAAAGCAAAAAATTTCAGAATTGCACCTTGCAATGTGGAGATATTACTGTTTGTGCATTTACAATATTCATTGATTTTTGCCATTGAAAAACATGTTTTTCATATACCAGAAATGTTTGAAGCTACTGACTGAATGAAAGGAGCTGGCATCTCACTCTCTTTGAATCTTCTTTATCATGCTAGGATTAGCAGGAAAAAGCAAAAAATTTCAGAATTGCACCTTGCAATGTGGAGTTATTACTGTTTGTGCATTTACAATATTCATTGATTTTTGCCATTGAAAAACATGTTTTTCATATACCAGAAATGTTTGAAGCTACTGACTGAATGAAAGGAGCTGGCATCTCACTCTCTTTGAATCTTCTTTATCATGCTAGGATTAACAGGAAAAAGCTAAAAATTTCATAATTGCACCGTGCAATGTGGAGATATTACTGTTTGTGCATTTACAATATTCATTGATTTTTGCCATTGAAAAACATGTTTTTCATATACCAGAAATGTTTGAAGCTACTGACTGAATGAAAGGAGCTGGCATCTCACTCTCTTTGAATCTTCTTTATCATGCTAGGATTAGCAGGAAAAAGCAAAAAATTTCAGAATTGCACCTTGCAATGTGGAGATATTACTGTTTGTGCATTTACAATATTCATTGATTTTTGCCATTGAAAAACATGTTTTTCATATACCAGAAATGTTTGAAGCTACTGACTGAATGAAAGGAGCTGGCATCTCACTCTCTTTGAATCTTCTTTATCATGCTAGGATTAACAGGAAAAAGCTAAAAATTTCATAATTGCACCGTGCAATGTGGAGATATTACTGTTTGTGCATTTACAATATTCATTGATTTTTGCCATTGAAAAACATGTTTTTCATATACCAGAAATGTTTGAAGCTACTGACTGAATGAAAGGAGCTGGCATCTCACTCTCTTTGAATCTTCTTTATCATGCTAGGATTAGCAGGAAAAAGCAAAAAATTTCAGAATTGCACCTTGCAATGTGGAGATATTACTGTGCATTTACAATATTCATTGATTTTTGCCATTGAAAAACATGTTTTTCATATACCAGAAATGTTTGAAGCTACTGACTGAATGAAAGGAGCTGGCATCTCACTCTCTTTGAATCTTCTTTATCATGCTAGGATTAACAGGAAAAAGCTAAAAATTTCAGCATTGCACCGTGCAATGTGGAGATAGTTTGTGCATTTACAATATTCATTGATTTTTGCCATTGAAAAACAAGTTTTTCATATACCAGAAATGTTTGAAGCTACTGACTGAATGAAAGGAGCTGGCATCTCACTCTCTTTGAATCTTCTTTATCATGCTAGGATTAGCAGGAAAAAGCAAAAAATTTCAGAATTGCACCTTGCAATGTGGAGATATTACTGTTTGTGCATTTACAATATTCATTGATTTTTGCCATTGAAAAACATGTTTTTCATATACCAGAAATGTTTGAAGCTACTGACTGAATGAAAGGAGCTGGCATCTCACTCTCTTTGAATCTTCTTTATCATGCTAGGATTAGCAGGAAAAAGCAAAAAATTTCAGAATTGCACCTTGCAATGTGGAGTTATTACTGTTTGTGCATTTACAATATTCATTGATTTTTGCCATTGAAAAACATGTTTTTCATATACCAGAAATGTTTGAAGCTACTGACTGAATGAAAGGAGCTGGCATCTCACTCTCTTTGAATCTTCTTTATCATGCTAGGATTAACAGGAAAAAGCTAAAAATTTCATAATTGCACCGTGCAATGTGGAGATATTACTGTTTGTGCATTTACAATATTCATTGATTTTTGCCATTGAAAAACATGTTTTTCATATACCAGAAATGTTTGAAGCTACTGACTGAATGAAAGGAGCTGGCATCTCACTCTCTTTGAATCTTCTTTATCATGCTAGGATTAGCAGGAAAAAGCAAAAAATTTCAGAATTGCACCTTGCAATGTGGAGATATTACTGTGCATTTACAATATTCATTGATTTTTGCCATTGAAAAACATGTTTTTCATATACCAGAAATGTTTGAAGCTACTGACTGAATGAAAGGAGCTGGCATCTCACTCTCTTTGAATCTTCTTTATCATGCTAGGATTAACAGGAAAAAGCTAAAAATTTCAGAATTGCACCGTGCAATGTGGAGATATTACTGTTTGTGCATTTACAATATTCATTGATTTTTGCCATTGAAAAACATGTTTTTCATATACCAGAAATGTTTGAAGCTACTGACTGAATGAAAGGAGCTGGCATCTCACTCTCTTTGAATCTTCTTTATCATGCTAGGATTAGCAGGAAAAAGCAAAAAATTTCAGAATTGCACCTTGCAATGTGGAGATATTACTGTTTGTGCATTTACAATATTCATTGATTTTTGCCATTGAAAAACATGTTTTTCATATACCAGAAATGTTTGAGGCTACTGACTGAATGAAAGGAGCTGGCATCTCACTCTCTTTGAATCTTCTTTATCATGCTAGGATTAACAGGAAAAAGCTAAAAATTTCAGAATTGCACCGTGCAATGTTGAGATATTACTGTTTGTGCATTTACAATATTCATTGATTTTTGCCATTGAAAAACATGTTTTTCATATACCAGAAATGTTTGAAGCTACTGACTGAATGAAAGGAGCTGGCATCTCACTCTCTTTGAATCTTCTTTATCATGCTAGGATTAACAGGAAAAAGCAAAAAATTTCAGAATTGCACCTTGCAATGTGGAGATATTACTGTTTGTGCATTTACAATATTCATTGATTTTTGCCATTGAAAAACATGTTTTTCATATACCAGAAATGTTTGAGGCTACTGACTGAATGAAAGGAGCTGGCATCTCACTCTCTTTGAATCTTCTTTATCATGCTAGGATTAACAGGAAAAAGCTAAAAATTTCAGAATTGCACCGTGCAATGTTGAGATATTACTGTTTGTGCATTTACAATATTCATTGATTTTTGCCATTGAAAAACATGTTTTTCATATACCAGAAATGTTTGAAGCTACTGACTGAATGAAAGGAGCTGGCATCTCACTCTCTTTGAATCTTCTTTATCATGCTAGGATTAACAGGAAAAAGCTAAAAATTTCAGAATTGCACCGTGCAATGTGGAGATATTACTGTTTGTGCATTAACAATATTCATTGATTTTTGCCATTGAAAAACATGTTTTTCATATACCAGAAATGTTTGAAGCTACTGACTGAATGAAAGGAGCTGGCATCTCACTCTCTTTGAATCTTCTTTATCATGCTAGGATTAACAGGAAAAAGCTAAAAATTTCATAATTGCACCGTGCAATGTGGAGATATTACTGTTTGTGCATTTACAATATTCATTGATTTTTGCCATTGAAAAACATGTTTTTCATATACCAGAAATGTTTGAAGCTACTGACTGAATGAAAGGAGCTGGCATCTCACTCTCTTTGAATCTTCTTTATCATGCTAGGATTAGCAGGAAAAAGCAAAAAATTTCAGAATTGCACCTTGCAATGTGGAGATATTACTGTTTGTGCATTTACAATATTCATTGATTTTTGCCATTGAAAAACATGTTTTTCATATACCAGAAATGTTTGAAGCTACTGACTGAATGAAAGGAGCTGGCATCTCACTCTCTTTGAATCTTCTTTATCATGCTAGGATTAACAGGAAAAAGCTAAAAATTTCAGAATTGCACCGTGCAATGTGGAGATATTACTGTTTGTGCATTTACAATATTCATTGATTTTTGCCATTGAAAAACATGTTTTTCATATACCAGAAATGTTTGAAGCTACTGACTGAATGAAAGGAGCTGGCATCTCACTCTCTTTGAATCTTCTTTATCATGCTAGGATTAGCAGGAAAAAGCAAAAAATTTCAGAATTGCACCTTGCAATGTGGAGATATTACTGTTTGTGCATTTACAATATTCATTGATTTTTGCCATTGAAAAACATGTTTTTCATATACCAGAAATGTTTGAAGCTACTGACTGAATGAAAGGAGCTGGCATCTCACTCTCTTTGAATCTTCTTTATCATGCTAGGATTAACGAAAAAGCTAAAAATTTCAGAATTGCACCGTGCAATGTGGAGATATTACTGTTTGTGCATTTACAATATTCATTGATTTTTGCCATTGAAAAACATGTTTTTCATATACCAGAAATGTTTGAAGCTACTGACTGAATGAAAGGAGCTGGCATCTCACTCTCTTTGAATCTTCTTTATCATGCTAGGATTAGCAGGAAAAAGCAAAAAATTTCAGAATTGCACCTTGCAATGTGGAGATATTACTGTTTGTGCATTTACAATATTCATTGATTTTTGCCATTGAAAAACGTTTTTCATATACCAGAAATGTTTGAAGCTACTGACTGAATGAAAGGAGCTGGCATCTCACTCTCTTTGAATCTTCTTTATCATGCTAGGATTAACAGGAAAAAGCAAAAAATTTCAGAATTGCACCTTGCAATGTGGAGATATTACTGTTTGTGCATTTACAATATTCATTGATTTTTGCCATTGAAAAACATGTTTTTCATATACCAGAAATGTTTGAAGCTACTGACTGAATGAAAGGAGCTGGCATCTCACTCTCTTTGAATCTTCTTTATCATGCTAGGATTAACAGGAAAAAGCTAAAAATTTCAGCATTGCACCGTGCAATGTGGAGATAGTTTGTGCATTTACAATATTCATTGATTTTTGCCATTGAAAAACAAGTTTTTCATATACCAGAAATGTTTGAAGCTACTGACTGAATGAAAGGAGCTGGCATCTCACTCTCTTTGAATCTTCTTTATCATGCTAGGATTAGCAGGAAAAAGCAAAAAATTTCAGAATTGCACCTTGCAATGTGGAGATATTACTGTTTGTGCATTTACAATATTCATTGATTTTTGCCATTGAAAAACATGTTTTTCATATACCAGAAATGTTTGAAGCTACTGACTGAATGAAAGGAGCTGGCATCTCACTCTCTTTGAATCTTCTTTATCATGCTAGGATTAGCAGGAAAAAGCAAAAAATTTCAGAATTGCACCTTGCAATGTGGAGTTATTACTGTTTGTGCATTTACAATATTCATTGATTTTTGCCATTGAAAAACATGTTTTTCATATACCAGAAATGTTTGAAGCTACTGACTGAATGAAAGGAGCTGGCATCTCACTCTCTTTGAATCTTCTTTATCATGCTAGGATTAACAGGAAAAAGCTAAAAATTTCATAATTGCACCGTGCAATGTGGAGATATTACTGTTTGTGCATTTACAATATTCATTGATTTTTGCCATTGAAAAACATGTTTTTCATATACCAGAAATGTTTGAAGCTACTGACTGAATGAAAGGAGCTGGCATCTCACTCTCTTTGAATCTTCTTTATCATGCTAGGATTAGCAGGAAAAAGCAAAAAATTTCAGAATTGCACCTTGCAATGTGGAGATATTACTGTGCATTTACAATATTCATTGATTTTTGCCATTGAAAAACATGTTTTTCATATACCAGAAATGTTTGAAGCTACTGACTGAATGAAAGGAGCTGGCATCTCACTCTCTTTGAATCTTCTTTATCATGCTAGGATTAACAGGAAAAAGCTAAAAATTTCAGAATTGCACCGTGCAATGTGGAGATATTACTGTTTGTGCATTTACAATATTCATTGATTTTTGCCATTGAAAAACATGTTTTTCATATACCAGAAATGTTTGAAGCTACTGACTGAATGAAAGGAGCTGGCATCTCACTCTCTTTGAATCTTCTTTATCATGCTAGGATTAGCAGGAAAAAGCAAAAAATTTCAGAATTGCACCTTGCAATGTGGAGATATTACTGTTTGTGCATTTACAATATTCATTGATTTTTGCCATTGAAAAACATGTTTTTCATATACCAGAAATGTTTGAAGCTACTGACTGAATGAAAGGAGCTGGCATCTCACTCTCTTTGAATCTTCTTTATCATGCTAGGATTAACAGGAAAAAGCAAAAAATTTCAGAATTGCACCTTGCAATGTGGAGATATTACTGTTTGTGCATTTACAATATTCATTGATTTTTGCCATTGAAAAACATGTTTTTCATATACCAGAAATGTTTGAGGCTACTGACTGAATGAAAGGAGCTGGCATCTCACTCTCTTTGAATCTTCTTTATCATGCTAGGATTAACAGGAAAAAGCTAAAAATTTCAGAATTGCACCGTGCAATGTTGAGATATTACTGTTTGTGCATTTACAATATTCATTGATTTTTGCCATTGAAAAACATGTTTTTCATATACCAGAAATGTTTGAAGCTACTGACTGAATGAAAGGAGCTGGCATCTCACTCTCTTTGAATCTTCTTTATCATGCTAGGATTAGCAGGAAAAAGCAAAAAATTTCAGAATTGCACCTTGCAATGTGGAGATATTACTGTTTGTGCATTTACAATATTCATTGATTTTTGCCATTGAAAAACATGTTTTTCATATACCAGAAATGTTTGAAGCTACTGACTGAATGAAAGGAGCTGGCATCTCACTCTCTTTGAATCTTCTTTATCATGCTAGGATTAACAGGAAAAAGCTAAAAATTTCATAATTGCACCGTGCAATGTGGAGATATTACTGTTTGTGCATTTACAATATTCATTGATTTTTGCCATTGAAAAACATGTTTTTCATATACCAGAAATGTTTGAAGCTACTGACTGAATGAAAGGAGCTGGCATCTCACTGTCTTTGAATCTTCTTTATCATGCTAGGATTAGCAGGAAAAAGCAAAAAATTTCAGAATTGCACCTTGCAATGTGGAGATATTACTGTTTGTGCATTTACAATATTCATTGATTTTTGCCATTGAAAAACATGTTTTTCATATACCAGAAATGTTTGAAGCTACTGACTGAATGAAAGGAGCTGGCATCTCACTCTCTTTGAATCTTCTTTATCATGCTAGGATTAACAGGAAAAAGCTAAAAATTTCAGAATTGCACCGTGCAATGTGGAGATATTACTGTTTGTGCATTTACAATATTCATTGATTTTTGCCATTGAAAAACATGTTTTTCATATACCAGAAATGTTTGAAGCTACTGACTGAATGAAAGGAGCTGGCATCTCACTCTCTTTGAATCTTCTTTATCATGCTAGGATTAGCAGGAAAAAGCAAAAAATTTCAGAATTGCACCTTGCAATGTGGAGATATTACTGTTTGTGCATTTACAATATTCATTGATTTTTGCCATTGAAAAACATGTTTTTCATATACCAGAAATGTTTGAGGCTACTGACTGAATGAAAGGAGCTGGCATCTCACTCTCTTTGAATCTTCTTTATCATGCTAGGATTAACAGGAAAAAGCTAAAAATTTCAGAATTGCACCTTGCAATGTTGAGATATTACTGTTTGTGCATTTACAATATTCATTGATTTTTGCCATTGAAAAACATGTTTTTCATATACCAGAAATGTTTGAAGCTACTGACTGAATGAAAGGAGCTGGCATCTCACTCTCTTTGAATCTTCTTTATCATGCTAGGATTAGCAGGAAAAAGCAAAAAATTTCAGAATTGCACCTTGCAATGTGGAGATATTACTGTTTGTGCATTTACAATATTCATTGATTTTTGCCATTGAAAAACATGTTTTTCATATACCAGAAATGTTTGAAGCTACTGACTGAATGAAAGGAGCTGGCATCTCACTCTCTTTGAATCTTCTTTATCATGCTAGGATTAACAGAAAAAAGCTAAAAATTTCATAATTGCACCGTGCAATGTGGAGATATTACTGGTTGTGCATTTACAATATTCATTGATTTTTGCCATTGAAAAACATGTTTTTCATATACCAGAAATGTTTGAAGCTACTGACTGAATGAAAGGAGCTGGCATCTCACTGTCTTTGAATCTTCTTTATCATGCTAGGATTAGCAGGAAAAAGCAAAAAATTTCAGAATTGCACCTTGCAATGTGGAGATATTACTGTTTGTGCATTTACAATATTCATTGATTTTTGCCATTGAAAAACATGTTTTTCATATACCAGAAATGTTTGAAGCTACTGACTGAATGAAAGGAGCTGGCATCTCACTCTCTTTGAATCTTCTTTATCATGCTAGGATTAACAGGAAAAAGCTAAAAATTTCAGAATTGCACCGTGCAATGTGGAGATATTACTGTTTGTGCATTTACAATATTCATTGATTTTTGCCATTGAAAAACATGTTTTTCATATACCAGAAATGTTTGAAGCTACTGACTGAATGAAAGGAGCTGGCATCTCACTCTCTTTGAATCTTCTTTATCATGCTAGGATTAGCAGGAAAAAGCAAAAAATTTCAGAATTGCACCTTGCAATGTGGAGATATTACTGTTTGTGCATTTACAATATTCATTGATTTTTGCCATTGAAAAACATGTTTTTCATATACCAGAAATGTTTGAAGCTACTGACTGAATGAAAGGAGCTGGCATCTCACTCTCTTTGAATCTTCTTTATCATGCTAGGATTAACAGGAAAAAGCTAAAAATTTCAGAATTGCACCGTGCAATGTGGAGATATTACTGTTTGTGCATTTACAATATTCATTGATTTTTGCCATTGAAAAACATGTTTTTCATATACCAGAAATGTTTGAAGCTACTGACTGAATGAAAGGAGCTGGCATCTCACTCTCTTTGAATCTTCTTTATCATGCTAGGATTAGCAGGAAAAAGCAAAAAATTTCAGAATTGCACCTTGCAATGTGGAGATATTACTGTTTGTGCATTTACAATATTCATTGATTTTTGCCATTGAAAAACATGTTTTTCATATACCAGAAATGTTTGAAGCTACTGACTGAATGAAAGGAGCTGGCATCTCACTCTCTTTGAATCTTCTTTATCATGCTAGGATTAACAGGAAAAAGCAAAAAATTTCAGAATTGCACCTTGCAATGTGGAGATATTACTGTTTGTGCATTTACAATATTCATTGATTTTTGCCATTGAAAAACATGTTTTTCATATACCAGAAATGTTTGAAGCTACTGACTGAATGAAAGGAGCTGGCATCTCACTCTCTTTGAATCTTCTTTATCATGCTAGGATTAACAGGAAAAAGCTAAAAATTTCAGAATTGCACCGTGCAATGTGGAGATATTACTGTTTGTGCATTTACAATATTCATTGATTTTTGCCATTGAAAAACATGTTTTTCATATACCAGAAATGTTTGAAGCTACTGACTGAATGAAAGGAGCTGGCATCTCACTCTCTTTGAATCTTCTTTATCATGCTAGGATTAGCAGGAAAAAGCAAAAAATTTCAGAATTGCACCTTGCAATGTGGAGATATTACTGTTTGTGCATTTACAATATTCATTGATTTTTGCCATTGAAAAACATGTTTTTCATATACCAGAAATGTTTGAAGCTACTGACTGAATGAAAGGAGCTGGCATCTCACTCTCTTTGAATCTTTATCATGCTAGGATTAACAGGAAAAAGCTAAAAATTTCATAATTGCACCGTGCAATGTGGAGATATTACTGTTTGTGCATTTACAATATTCATTGATTTTTGCCATTGAAAAACATGTTTTTCATATACCAGAAATGTTTGAAGCTACTGACTGAATGAAAGGAGCTGGCATCTCACTCTCTTTGAATCTTCTTTATCATGCTAGGATTAGCAGGAAAAAGCAAAAAATTTCAGAATTGCACCTTGCAATGTGGAGATATTACTGTGCATTTACAATATTCATTGATTTTTGCCATTGAAAAACATGTTTTTCATATACCAGAAATGTTTGAAGCTACTGACTGAATGAAAGGAGCTGGCATCTCACTCTCTTTGAATCTTCTTTATCATGCTAGGATTAACAGGAAAAAGCTAAAAATTTCAGAATTGCACCGTGCAATGTGGAGATATTACTGTTTGTGCATTTACAATATTCATTGATTTTTGCCATTGAAAAACATGTTTTTCATATACCAGAAATGTTTGAAGCTACTGACTGAATGAAAGGAGCTGGCATCTCACTCTCTTTGAATCTTCTTTATCATGCTAGGATTAGCAGGAAAAAGCAAAAAATTTCAGAATTGCACCTTGCAATGTGGAGATATTACTGTTTGTGCATTTACAATATTCATTGATTTTTGCCATTGAAAAACATGTTTTTCATATACCAGAAATGTTTGAAGCTACTGACTGAATGAAAGGAGCTGGCATCTCACTCTCTTTGAATCTTCTTTATCATGCTAGGATTAACAGGAAAAAGCAAAAAATTTCAGAATTGCACCTTGCAATGTGGAGATATTACTGTTTGTGCATTTACAATATTCATTGATTTTTGCCATTGAAAAACATGTTTTTCATATACCAGAAGTCTCCAATTTTCCTTAACCCTTTATTGTCCCACTGATCTGGAATGGAAGAGTTATACAGATCAGCAACAAAACCAATTGGAAAATTTTTGACAAAAGAAAACTTATCCATATCAGAATCTCTTAAGGGGCTCTTTTTCTTTCTTTTGGCGATTTTTTTCCAGGCGTCAATAATCGCCTGGAAAATAGGATGGGAAGAATCATGAGTGCACTGTTTAAAGAGATGCCTAAGTAACAGTTCACGTGGAGAAGAGCCATTATTTAAGAAGGTCTCCAGAGTCATCCAAGCCGGGGGACTGTCAGAATTAAACCAAGTACTGCTCTGTTTGATGAGGTTTGCCAAATAGTAAGCGGAAATATTAGGGTGACTCAGACCTCCGTTACATTTATTCTTGTACAATATATCTGCAGATATCCTCGCACGTTTATTACCCCAAACATAAGAATTGATCTGATTTTGAATTTTTTGAATAAAGATGTGAGAAATAGTTAAAGGTAAGTTGCGGAAAAAATATAAGATTTTAGGTAGAACAAACATCTTAATAGAGAGGACTCTACCCCACCATGACAAATCTCTCTTCAAAAAATCCATCAAATCTCCGCGGACGATGTCCTCAATCAGAACCAGGTTGTCAGAAATTGTTGAGTTAATAGTTTTACCAATACTGATCCCCAAATAAGTCAGATTGCGTTTAGCCAAACCGAAGGAAAATCTCGAGTGTAAAACCTCTCTCGTCTGGCGATCCAGATTAATGTTTAAAAGTTTAGACTTCTCATTATTGATCTTAAAATAAGAAATCTGAGAGAATAGTTCTAGAACCTTCGAAACTTCCGCAACCGAATTTACTGGGTCCAGCAAGGAAAGCATAACATCATCTGCAAAGAGGCCAATTTTAAATTCTCGAGATGGGGTAGAAATCCCCCTAATCTCAGTGTTTTCTCTAATCCTCTGTGCCAAAGGCTCCATAGCCAAGACAAAGAGAAGGGGGGAAAGTGGGCAACCCTGTCTGGTACCATTTGTTATAGGGATTGGGTTTGAGAGATAATTGTTAACATAAATTTTTGCTTGGGGGTTAGAATAGAGGGCCATAATTGAAGAGAGAAATTTGTTGTCAAAACCGAATTTAATAAGGGTGAGTTTAAGGTATAGCCAATTTAACCTGTCGAACGCTTTTTCAGCATCTAAAGCAAGCAGTGAAGTTGGGAGTTTCGCCGTATTTATCACCTTAATAATATTCAGCAGTCTTCTAGAGCCATCAGTTGCTTGCCTCCCACCAACGAAGCCAATCTGATCGTCGTTGATGAGAGATGGAAGAATAGTCGATAAACGATTGGCCAGAATTTTCGAATATATCTTAATGTCAGTGTTAATTAGCGAAATGGGCCTATAATTTTTAACATTATCTCTCTCATCCCTAGACTTGGGTATTAGGGTAATGGTGGCTTCCAGCATTTCTGAGGGGAAGGAGCTTATTGAGGAAGCATGATTGAAAATTTTCGTGAGAGGGGAAGAAAGTAGGTCACAAAAAGTTTTATAATACTCATTGATGAACCCATCTGGACCCGGAGCCCTGAAGTCTTTAAGTTGCTTTATTGTATTAATAATTTCAAGGTTAGAAAAAGGCTTATTCAATGACTCGTGATCCAGAGGGCTCAATTTCGGTAGGTTAATGGAGGATAAAAATTTGTTGATTACGTCTGGGTGAGGACGGGGAATTAGAGGATCAGTTTTGATGTTGTAGAGTTTTTTGTAAAAGTCTGCAAACTGGTTCACTATATCTTTAGGGTGGCAAAACGTTATTCCGCTATTGTTTTTTATTTTATCTATTCTATTAATCGCTCTTTTACATTTAACTAGGCGAGCCATAAAGCGGGTAGGTTTATTTAGAGCCGCATAGTAATTAAATTTTGATTTCCGAATAATCGCATCATAGGAGGAAGAAATTTCTGATTTTAGCTCTACCCTTAAATTTGAGAGCTCTTTTTGAATTATTGGGGAAGGGGAAGGAAGATTTATTTGTTCTAGTTCTTTTTCCCTAATCAGTTTTTGAAGAGAATTAATTTTTGCTCTTTTTCCTTTTTTTTCAGATGAGGATATCTGCATTAGTACACCACGAAGGACAGCCTTGTGAGCGCACCAGCTGGAGAAGGGATTAGATAAATCTGGTGTATCGTTCTCCCTAAAATAATCAGAAATAGCTTTTTCAATAATTTTTTTGTTTTTGGGGTTATGAATAAGTGAAGGTCTACATTTCCAAAGAATTCCATTTTTAATAAGAGGACCAATATGAATTTCACATGACGTAGGGGCATGATCTGATAGAGACCTAAGGCCTATAGATACGCTAGAGAATTTGGGTAAAGAAAAAACGTCAGTTATTATTAAGTCAATTCTAGAGGCCGTTTGGTGCGCATCCGAAAAATGGGAGAATTCTTTGGAGGTAGTTTGCAGACATCTAAATGTATCAAATAATTCATTTTTATAAAGCCAATTATTTAGCGTCGGGTATAAATGACGGCTGGGGGAGGAAGAGTCCATATGCCCGTCCGGGACCATGTTGAAGTCTCCCAAAAAAATCAATTCGCCTCTCCTAACCTCTTCAACCTTTCTAAAAACCTTGTTCAAAAAGGGTATTTGCTTTTTATTTGGGGCGTATAGGTTAACAACAGTGCACTCATGATTATTCAGTTTACAGAGCAATATATGGAACCTTCCATTGACATCTTTATGCTGATCTAAAAACTCAAATGGGACAGAATCTCTGATCACTGTAGCTACACCGGCTTTTTTCCGGTCGCTAGTGGATTCAAATATATGAGGGTAGCGTTTGTGGGTGAAGGTAGGGTGTTTTCCCTCGGCAAACCTTGTCTCCTGAAGACACGCAACATCAGCACCAAGATGACCCAATTCCTTCCAAAGGGAGAATCTCTTATTGGGACTGTTTAGGCCTCTTACATTATAGGTGATGATCTTGATAGGCATAGGTAAATTAATAATCAAAGTAAGTCAAAAGGAGAGGGGTCAGTTGGTCCAACAAATTCCCAAAAAATAAAAATCAACCGACAATCAAAGCTGGAATACAATATCTCTAATATTAATTCAAAGATAGTAATAACAATAACCAAATATTCAAAGAAAAAGGAAAAAAAAACGAATCAAAAAATCTCCTGAGGGAACCTTCACCGTAAAGGTTCTCCCTCAGATTGGGGGGAAAATAATGTGGACAAACCATGAGGGCCAAATGTAAAGAGGAATGATAAATTTAGTATGCATGTTAGGTGAGGTGGTAGAATGAGTTTATTTTTAAAGAGGGCTCCCGAGGGAGTAGTGTTTCTCGTTTCAGCGGTGGGGTGCCTTTCTAACTTTATAGGGAATGTCCTTTATAAAATCAAAAAATTTAGGGCCTTCATCAGGATCTGTAAGAGTGAATGTTTTCCCGTTAAAGAAAATCAGCAACTTTACTGGAAAGCCCCACCTATACGGGATATTCATATCCCTCAGTCTATCTGTGGTCAATTTGTATGACCTTCTCATATCCATGGTTTCTTTGGAAAAATCTGAGAAGATTTTTAGGTGCGAGAAAGGCTCTGGAAAAGTCCTGTTTTCCCTAATATAGTTCAAGATTTTCTCTTTGGTCGAGAAAAAATGTAACCTAGCTATTACATCCCTAGGAAGATCCGAGGAGATGGAGGTAGGACGAAATAAGCGATGGGCCCTATCAATGATAAGATCCTGCTCAGAAAGGGATGGGATTGTCTTGTGAAATAAGTCTTTGACAAAAGCCGAGATATCTGAGGGAGAAACATCCTCAGATATGCCTCTAATCTTCAAGTTATTTCTTCTACTTCTATCCTCCAAATCCGCAACTTTTAATCTGAGTTTTTTAAGCTCAGATTTAATTTCTAGACTATCAGAAGAGACAGACTCTACCCTTCCCTCCACCGTTTCAAGTCTTTTAGTGTTTTCCTCCAATTTAAGACCAAAAGCTTCCAAAGTAGATTTCATGGTATCCACCTGTTTCTCGAAGCCCAGTTTCATATTTCTGTCAATCGTCTTTAAAAGATTGTCCAGATATGAACCAAGGTCGGTATTACCCAAATCTTGAGAAATGGTCATTTTGACCGGGACACTAGGCGTAGGATCAGAGGATGAAGGGGAAAAGTCCTTTTTAGCACGTCTCTTATCTGGACTAGGATTGGGAGATGTGTCTGAGGATTCCTCCCCCGAACTCGTGGCCAGTGAAGAATATTTGTTGCCCCAGTCTCCTGGGTCCCTTCTCTTTGATGAGATGGAAATATCCATCTCTTCCACTTTTTTTTCTTTAACTACTGTAGAAGGGGCAGATTTAGCATCAGGAGTTCTCTGTGGTTTTGGAGATAATAGACTTTTAGAAAATTCTTTGGTGGGAGAGCTTACTTTAGAACTCTGTCTGTCTTCCGGATTTCTATGAGGTGATCTGGACTTAAGTGGACTAATAGTATTGACAGCATCTTCTGATGGATTTGAAAATGAAAAGCGTTGGGAGGACTTTGTTCTTACCACACTAGATTTAAGGGGAGCTTCCAAAGACTTTTGGGTATTTTTTTTATTAGCCGCCATTATAAAATATCAAAACTATGAGTGTATATATATAGAAAAAATATAAAATGACACTAGAAATAATTGACCTGAAGAGTGGACAAAAGACTTTAGAGTTGCAAAATGACTAGGAACAATGACTAGAAGAAATTTGCATTAAACAAATATCATTCCAACAAGAAGCAATCAATACCCTTAAAAACTGCAGAAATATGTACCCCCTAGAATGCAATCCTTTAAATGTAAATCACAGTCAAAAGTATCAAAAAAAATAATGAAAATTGACCTGAGAGATAAAAATAAAAGGCACATATAGTTCTGAACAGGAAACTAATTATTATGGAGATCAGCAGTTCTGTAGAGTTCCATAAGCACCAACTGTAATATATATACCAAGTAACGTGGTCACAGTATATATATATGGGGGCAGAAGCAGTTCCACTTAACCCTTCCCTCCCCCTCAGGGTCAAATTCAGTGTTCAAGTTGCTGTCACACTGTTTATTAGCTGTTAGACCTTTTTATATGTGCTGATATAAAATCAGCACCTTGGACAGCGGAGCAGAGCGGCACTGCAGCAGGGGGCGGGAGATTCAAATGAACCAGCTGGAGAAAGATGCCGGTGGCAGGTGGGATCACTGCAGCGCTGTGATATGAGGGGACAGGCAGTCAATGGTAGTCTGTGGGGACCCGACACTAGAGGCACACAGTTGACAGTACGGCGCAGCGGGCAGAAGAAGGGAGCGGACCGTGGATGCCGGCGGTGTCTGTCAGCTGGGAGCCGGGAGATTCAAACAGTCCTGCAGTCAGAGGAGGGGGGAGCCACTACCAAGGGAACAGCCCTCGGATCTTAGTCACAGCTTGACAGCAGAGGGGGACACGGGCCGTGACAACCGGTGTTGCCTGTCAGCCAGAGGACAACGAGTGCAGCGGCCCCACAGCAGAGGGGCAAACACCCCACCACCGGAACAGCCCCGGGATCGCGGAGATCAGGCTTCAGAGGAGGGAGAGACCGGCCGAGAACATCAGCGGTGTCTGACAGTTGGGGTTGGATTAGGACAAAGCGGCCTCCCAGCAGCAGGGTAGGGATATCGCCGCTACTATATCAGCCCTGGGGTCACGGGGAGACCGATCACCGACATCAGCGGCACCCGGGCACAGTAAAAGGAGCGGAGCGGACAGCTCCTGAACAGAGGAGGGGGCACCGCCACCCTGGGAACAGCGCCGCTATGCAGAGAACAGCCACACAGGAGAGGAAGGAGCCGAGACACAGGTACCAGCGGTGGCAGTCAGCTGAAGGGGGGAGAAAGGCACAGCGGCCTCTCAGCAGCAGAAGAAGGGGACATCGCTGCCACCAGAGCAGCCCCGGGATCACGGACAACGGACCTTTAAAGACCCGGTAAGAGCCCTGGCGTCAGCCTGGGCTTATCTACCTTAACTTGATGGGTGCAGGCCGCTCCGTCTCCCGGTCTCCGCGTCGTTTGGGCTTGGGGTCCCGGTCTTCAGCTGGTGTCAGAAGTCTTGTCCCCAAAGTCCTGTAGAGGCAAGGAGGCTTGATCCAAAGGAGCAGTGCTGTCAAAGACTCTGAGGTCCGCGATCTATCCTGCACAACGCCGGCCGGTATTTTCAGTTCAGGAGTCCTGTCACCGGTCGCAGCTGGTAGTGGGGTGGCTAGCAGGCAGGGACAGCTTGCAGGCTGGCGGTCCGGTTCAGTGGGGTTGTTTTCGGGGGTGCAGGGTCCCGTGGGTCTAGTTAGAACTCAGTCTATCTTTCTTCCCAGCACAGGTAGCAGAAGCTGGGGTACAGAGCCGGCTTGTCCCGTAGTCGCCGTCACCTCACAGCAGCAGAGCCGCGCGACTCACCGATAGAATGAATGAGAGGAGCCTGTCAGCACGGGGGTCAATTCCAGGACTCAACTGTGTCCCTCCACAGCTTCAAGGTAGGATCTGGTTATTTTGCAGGGGATCGCTTACCCTATAGAAGAGGTCTGTAGGTAGTGTCCGGTGACTGATCCCTCTCAGTAGGGCTTTTCCCGGTGTCGGGTCAGAGTATGTTTTAGGCTTTAAAGGCTCCGTGCCGCCGGCTTCAAAATAAAAATCCACTGCAATCTGTTAAATAACACCCGATGAGCGGTGTTCCGAGGCCTGGAGAAAGGGAGTAGTGAGGGTCCCTTTGCAGAGACACACAAACCTGCAAGCCTGCAGGTCTGTGTCACAATAGCCACGACTGGAATGAAATCAAGGGCGCATCTCACTGCTTCCAAATGAAATATCTCCTGGAATAACGGGTCAAGGAGAGTCTTTTTAGTATCCGGATGATCCTTAGGCTTTAAGAAGTTTGTCCATGCAAAAATTGAGTGAATAAATCCTCTTAAGTTGCTTTTATCGTCGCTTTGTAGTTTTAGCCCTCATGGAGCTCAGACCTATGCTGCCATCCTGGTCTGTGCCTAAGCCACGCCCCCCATCTCACTCTCTTTGAATCTTCTTTATCATGCTAGGATTAGCAGGAAAAAGCAAAAAATTTCAGAATTGCACCTTGCAATGTGGAGATATTACTGTTTGTGCATTTACAATATTCATTGATTTTTGCCATTGAAAAACATGTTTTTCATATACCAGAAATGTTTGAAGCTACTGACTGAATGAAAGGAGCTGGCATCTCACTCTCTTTGAATCTTCTTTATCATGCTAGGATTAACAGGAAAAAGCAAAGAATTTCAGAATTGCACCTTGCAATGTGGAGATATTACTGTTTGTGCATTTACAATATTCATTGATTTTTGCCATTGAAAAACATGTTTTTCATATACCAGAAATGTTTGAAGCTACTGACTGAATGAAAGGAGCTGGCATCTCACTCTCTTTGAATCTTCTTTATCATGCTAGGATTAACAGGAAAAAGCTAAAAATTTCAGAATTGCACCGTGCAATGTGGAGATATTACTGTTTGTGCATTTACAATATTCATTGATTTTTGCCATTGAAAAACATGTTTTTCATATACCAGAAATGTTTGAAGCTACTGACTGAATGAAAGGAGCTGGCATCTCACTCTCTTTGAATCTTCTTTATCATGCTAGGATTAGCAGGAAAAAGCAAAAAATTTCAGAATTGCACCTTGCAATGTGGAGATATTACTGTGCATTTACAATATTCATTGATTTTTGCCATTGAAAAACATGTTTTTCATATACCAGAAATGTTTGAAGCTACTGACTGAATGAAAGGAGCTGGCATCTC
>NW_027371030.1:0-31254 GCF_046119375.1 Phyllobates terribilis | reverse complement strand
AAACAGTAATATCTCCACATTGCAAGGTGCAATTCTGAAATTTTTAGCTTTTTCCTGTTAATCCTAGCATGATAAAGAAGATTCAAAGAGAGTGAGATGCCAGCTCCTTTCATTCAGTCAGTAGCTTCAAACATTTCTGGACGTTTTTCAATGGCAAAAATCAATGAATATTGTAAATGCACAAACAGTAATATCTCCACATTGCACGGTGCAATTCTGAAATTTTTAGCTTTTTCCTGTTAATCCTAGCATGATAAAGAAGATTCAAAGAGAGTGAGATGCCAGCTCCTTTCATTCAGTCAGTAGCTTCAAACATTTCTGGTATATGAAAAACATGTTTTTCAATGGCAAAAATCAATGAATATTGTAAATGCACAAACAGTAATATCTCCACATTGCACGGTGCAATTCTGAAATTTTTTGCTTTTTCCTGCTAATCCTAGCATGATAAAGAAGATTCAAAGAGAGTGAGATGCCAGCTCCTTTCATTCAGTCAGTAGCTTCAAACATTTCTGGTATATGAAAAACATGTTTTTCAATGGCAAAAATCAATGAATATTGTAAATGCACAAACAGTAATATCTCCACATTGCAAGGTGCAATTCTGAAATTTTTTGCTTTTTCCTGCTAATCCTAGCATGATAAAGAAGATTCAAAGAGAGTGAGATGCCAGCTCCTTTCATTCAGTCAGTAGCTTCAAACATTTCTGGTATATGAAAAACATGTTTTTCAATGGCAAAAATCAATGAATATTGTAAATGCACAAACAGTAATATCTCCACATTGCACGGTGCAATTCTGAAATTTTTAGCTTTTTCCTGCTAATCCTAGCATGATAAAGAAGATTCAAAGAGAGTGAGATGCCAGCTCCTTTCATTCAGTCAGTAGCTTCAAACATTTCTGGTATATGAAAAACATGTTTTTCAATGGCAAAAATCAATGAATATTGTAAATGCACAAACAGTAATATCTCCACATTGCAAGGTGCAATTCTGAAATTTTTAGCTTTTTCCTGTTAATCCTAGCATGATAAAGAAGATTCAAAGAGAGTGAGATGCCAGCTCCTTTCATTCAGTCAGTAGCTTCAAACATTTCTGGTATATGAAAAACATGTTTTTCAATGGCAAAAATCAATGAATATTGTAAATGCACAAACAGTAATATCTCCACATTGCAAGGTGCAATTCTGAAATTTTTTGCTTTTTCCTGTTAATCCTAGCATGATAAAGAAGATTCAAAGAGAGTGAGATGCCAGCTCCTTTCATTCAGTCAGTAGCTTCAAACATTTCTGGTATATGAAAAACATGTTTTTCAATGGCAAAAATCAATGAATATTGTAAATGCACAAACAGTAATATCTCCACATTGCACGGTGCAATTCTGAAATTTTTAGCTTTTTCCTGTTAATCCTAGCATGATAAAGAAGATTCAAAGAGAGTGAGATGCCAGCTCCTTTCATTCAGTCAGTAGCTTCAAACATTTCTGGTATATGAAAAACATGTTTTTCAATGGCAAAAATCAATGAATATTGTAAATGCACAAACAGTAATATCTCCACATTGCAAGGTGCAATTCTGAAATTTTTTGCTTTTTCCTGCTAATCCTAGCATGATAAAGAAGATTCAAAGAGAGTGAGATGCCAGCTCCTTTCATTCAGTCAGTAGCTTCAAACATTTCTGGTATATGAAAAACATGTTTTTCAATGGCAAAAATCAATGAATATTGTAAATGCACAAACAGTAATATCTCCACATTGCACGGTGCAATTCTGAAATTTTTAGCTTTTTCCTGTTAATCCTAGCATGATAAAGAAGATTCAAAGAGAGTGAGATGCCAGCTCCTTTCATTCAGTCAGTAGCTTCAAACATTTCTGGACGTTTTTCAATGGCAAAAATCAATGAATATTGTAAATGCACAAACAGTAATATCTCCACATTGCACGGTGCAATTCTGAAATTTTTAGCTTTTTCCTGCTAATCCTAGCATGATAAAGAAGATTCAAAGAGAGTGAGATGCCAGCTCCTTTCATTCAGTCAGTAGCTTCAAACATTTCTGGTATATGAAAAACATGTTTTTCAATGGCAAAAATCAATGAATATTGTAAATGCACAAACAGTAATATCTCCACATTGCAAGGTGCAATTCTGAAATTTTTTGCTTTTTCCTGCTAATCCTAGCATGATAAAGAAGATTCAAAGAGAGTGAGATGCCAGCTCCTTTCATTCAGTCAGTAGCTTCAAACATTTCTGGTATATGAAAAACATGTTTTTCAATGGCAAAAATCAATGAATATTGTAAATGCACAAACAGTAATATCTCCACATTGCACGGTGCAATTCTGAAATTTTTAGCTTTTTCCTGTTAATCCTAGCATGATAAAGAAGATTCAAAGAGAGTGAGATGCCAGCTCCTTTCATTCAGTCAGTAGCTTCAAACATTTCTGGTATATGAAGAACATGTTTTTCAATGGCAAAAATCAATGAATATTGTAAATGCACAAACAGTAATATCTCCACATTGCACGGTGCAATTCTGAAATTTTTAGCTTTTTCCTGCTAATCCTAGCATGATAAAGAAGATTCAAAGAGAGTGAGATGCCAGCTCCTTTCATTCAGTCAGTAGCTTCAAACATTTCTGGTATATGAAAAACATGTTTTTCAATGGCAAAAATCAATGAATATTGTAAATGCACAAACAGTAATATCTCCACATTGCACGGTGCAATTCTGAAATTTTTTGCTTTTTCCTGCTAATCCTAGCATGATAAAGAAGATTCAAAGAGAGTGAGATGCCAGCTCCTTTCATTCAGTCAGTAGCTTCAAACATTTCTGGTATATGAAAAACATGTTTTTCAATGGCAAAAATCAATGAATATTGTAAATGCACAAACAGTAATATCTCCACATTGCAAGGTGCAATTCTGAAATTTTTAGCTTTTTCCTGTTAATCCTAGCATGATAAAGAAGATTCAAAGAGAGTGAGATGCCAGCTCCTTTCATTCAGTCAGTAGCTTCAAACATTTCTGGACGTTTTTCAATGGCAAAAATCAATGAATATTGTAAATGCACAAACAGTAATATCTCCACATTGCACGGTGCAATTCTGAAATTTTTTGCTTTTTCCTGCTAATCCTAGCATGATAAAGAAGATTCAAAGAGAGTGAGATGCCAGCTCCTTTCATTCAGTCAGTAGCTTCAAACATTTCTGGACGTTTTTCAATGGCAAAAATCAATGAATATTGTAAATGCACAAACAGTAATATCTCCACATTGCACGGTGCAATTCTGAAATTTTTTGCTTTTTCCTGCTAATCCTAGCATGATAAAGAATATTCAAAGAGAGTGAGATGCCAGCTCCTTTCATTCAGTCAGTAGCTTCAAACATTTCTGGTATATGAAAAACATGTTTTTCAATGGCAAAAATCAATGAATATTGTAAATGCACAAACAGTAATATCTCCACATTGCACGGTGCAATTCTGAAATTTTTAGCTTTTTCCTGTTAATCCTAGCATGATAAAGAAGATTCAAAGAGAGTGAGATGCCAGCTCCTTTCATTCAGTCAGAAGCTTCAAACATTTCTGGACGTTTTTCAATGGCAAAAATCAATGAATATTGTAAATGCACAAACAGTAATATCTCCACATTGCAAGGTGCAATTCTGAAATTTTTAGCTTTTTCCTGTTAATCCTAGCATGATAAAGAAGATTCAAAGAGAGTGAGATGCCAGCTCCTTTCATTCAGTCAGTAGCTTCAAACATTTCTGGTATATGAAAAACATGTTTTTCAATGGCAAAAATCAATGAATATTGTAAATGCACAAACAGTAATATCTCCACATTGCAAGGTGCAATTCTGAAATTTTTAGCTTTTTCCTGCTAATCCTAGCATGATAAAGAAGATTCAAAGAGAGTGAGATGCCAGCTCCTTTCATTCAGTCAGTAGCTTCAAACATTTCTGGTATATGAAAAACATGTTTTTCAATGGCAAAAATCAATGAATATTGTAAATGCACAAACAGTAATATTTCCACATTGCAAGGTGCAATTCTGAAATTTTTAGCTTTTTCCTGCTAATCCTAGCATGATAAAGAAGATTCAAAGAGAGTGAGATGCCAGCTCCTTTCATTCAGTCAGTAGCTTCAAACATTTCTGGTATATGAAAAACATGTTTTTCAATGGCAAAAATCAATGAATATTGTAAATGCACAAACAGTAATATCTCCACATTGCAAGGTGCAATTCTGAAATTTTTTGCTTTTTCCTGCTAATCCTAGCATGATAAAGAAGATTCAAAGAGAGTGAGATGCCAGCTCCTTTCATTCAGTCAGTAGCTTCAAACATTTCTGGTATATGAAAAACATGTTTTTCAATGGCAAAAATCAATGAATATTGTAAATGCACAAACAGTAATATCTCCACATTGCACGGTGCAATTCTGAAATTTTTTGCTTTTTCCTGCTAATCCTAGCATGATAAAGAAGATTCAAAGAGAGTGAGATGCCAGCTCCTTTCATTCAGTCAGTAGCTTCAAACATTTCTGGTATATGAAAAACATGTTTTTCAATGGCAAAAATCAATGAATATTGTAAATGCACAAACAGTAATATCTCCACATTGCAAGGTGCAATTCTGAAATTTTTTGCTTTTTCCTGCTAATCCTAGCATGATAAAGAAGATTCAAAGAGAGTGAGATGCCAGCTCCTGTCAATCAGTCAGTAGCTTCAAACATTTCTGGTATATGAAAAACATGTTTTTCAATGGCAAAAATCAATGAATATTGTAAATGCACAAACAGTAATATCTCCACATTGCAAGGTGCAATTCTGAAATTTTTAGCTTTTTCCTGCTAATCCTAGCATGATAAAGAAGATTCAAAGAGAGTGAGATGCCAGCTCCTTTCATTCAGTCAGTAGCTTCAAACATTTCTGGACGTTTTTCAATGGCAAAAATCAATGAATATTGTAAATGCACAAACAGTAATATCTCCACATTGCACGGTGCAATTCTGAAATTTTTTGCTTTTTCCTGTTAATCCTAGCATGATAAAGAAGATTCAAAGAGAGTGAGATGCCAGCTCCTTTCATTCAGTCAGTAGCTTCAAACATTTCTGGTATATGAAAAACATGTTTTTCAATGGCAAAAATCAATGAATATTGTAAATGCACAAACAGTAATATCTCCACATTGCAAGGTGCAATTCTGAAATTTTTTGCTTTTTCCTGCTAATCCTAGCATGATAAAGAAGATTCAAAGAGAGTGAGATGCCAGCTCCTTTCATTCAGTCAGTAGCTTCAAACATTTCTGGACGTTTTTCAATGGCAAAAATCAATGAATATTGTAAATGCACAAACAGTAATATCTCCACATTGCACGGTGCAATTCTGAAATTTTTAGCTTTTTCCTGTTAATCCTAGCATGATAAAGAAGATTCAAAGAGAGTGAGATGCCAGCTCCTTTCATTCAGTCAGTAGCTTCAAACATTTCTGGTATATGAAAAACATGTTTTTCAATGGCAAAAATCAATGAATATTGTAAATGCACAAACAGTAATATCTCCACATTGCAAGGTGCAATTCTGAAATTTTTTGCTTTTTCCTGCTAATCCTAGCATGATAAAGAAGATTCAAAGAGAGTGAGATGCCAGCTCCTTTCATTCAGTCAGTAGCTTCAAACATTTCTGGTATATGAAAAACATGTTTTTCAATGGCAAAAATCAATGAATATTGTAAATGCACAAACAGTAATATCTCCACATTGCACGGTGCAATTCTGAAATTTTTTGCTTTTTCCTGCTAATCCTAGCATGATAAAGAAGATTCAAAGAGAGTGAGATGCCAGCTCCTTTCATTCAGTCAGTAGCTTCAAACATTTCTGGTATATGAAAAACATGTTTTTCAATGGCAAAAATCAATGAATATTGTAAATGCACAAACAGTAATATCTCCACATTGCAAGGTGCAATTCTGAAATTTTTAGCTTTTTCCTGTTAATCCTAGCATGATAAAGAAGATTCAAAGAGAGTGAGATGCCAGCTCCTTTCATTCAGTCAGTAGCTTCAAACATTTCTGGACGTTTTTCAATGGCAAAAATCAATGAATATTGTAAATGCACAAACAGTAATATCTCCACATTGCAAGGTGCAATTCTGAAATTTTTTGCTTTTTCCTGCTAATCCTAGCATGATAAAGAAGATTCAAAGAGAGTGAGATGCCAGCTCCTTTCATTCAGTCAGTAGCTTCAAACATTTCTGGTATATGAAAAACATGTTTTTCATTGTCAAAAATCAATGAATATTGTAAATGCACAAACAGTAATATCTCCACATTGCAAGGTGCAATTCTGAAATTTTTAGCTTTTTCCTGTTAATCCTAGCATGATAAAGAAGATTCAAAGAGAGTGAGATGCCAGCTCCTTTCATTCAGTCAGTAGCTTCAAACATTTCTGGACGTTTTTCAATGGCAAAAATCAATGAATATTGTAAATGCACAAACAGTAATATCTCCACATTGCACGGTGCAATTCTGAAATTTTTAGCTTTTTCCTGTTAATCCTAGCATGATAAAGAAGATTCAAAGAGAGTGAGATGCCAGCTCCTTTCATTCAGTCAGTAGCTTCAAACATTTCTGGTATATGAAAAACATGTTTTTCAATGGCAAAAATCAATGAATATTGTAAATGCACAAACAGTAATATCTCCACATTGCACGGTGCAATTCTGAAATTTTTTGCTTTTTCCTGCTAATCCTAGCATGATAAAGAAGATTCAAAGAGAGTGAGATGCCAGCTCCTTTCATTCAGTCAGTAGCTTCAAACATTTCTGGTATATGAAAAACATGTTTTTCAATGGCAAAAATCAATGAATATTGTAAATGCACAAACAGTAATATCTCCACATTGCAAGGTGCAATTCTGAAATTTTTTGCTTTTTCCTGCTAATCCTAGCATGATAAAGAAGATTCAAAGAGAGTGAGATGCCAGCTCCTTTCATTCAGTCAGTAGCTTCAAACATTTCTGGTATATGAAAAACATGTTTTTCAATGGCAAAAATCAATGAATATTGTAAATGCACAAACAGTAATATCTCCACATTGCACGGTGCAATTCTGAAATTTTTAGCTTTTTCCTGCTAATCCTAGCATGATAAAGAAGATTCAAAGAGAGTGAGATGCCAGCTCCTTTCATTCAGTCAGTAGCTTCAAACATTTCTGGTATATGAAAAACATGTTTTTCAATGGCAAAAATCAATGAATATTGTAAATGCACAAACAGTAATATCTCCACATTGCAAGGTGCAATTCTGAAATTTTTAGCTTTTTCCTGTTAATCCTAGCATGATAAAGAAGATTCAAAGAGAGTGAGATGCCAGCTCCTTTCATTCAGTCAGTAGCTTCAAACATTTCTGGTATATGAAAAACATGTTTTTCAATGGCAAAAATCAATGAATATTGTAAATGCACAAACAGTAATATCTCCACATTGCAAGGTGCAATTCTGAAATTTTTTGCTTTTTCCTGTTAATCCTAGCATGATAAAGAAGATTCAAAGAGAGTGAGATGCCAGCTCCTTTCATTCAGTCAGTAGCTTCAAACATTTCTGGTATATGAAAAACATGTTTTTCAATGGCAAAAATCAATGAATATTGTAAATGCACAAACAGTAATATCTCCACATTGCACGGTGCAATTCTGAAATTTTTAGCTTTTTCCTGTTAATCCTAGCATGATAAAGAAGATTCAAAGAGAGTGAGATGCCAGCTCCTTTCATTCAGTCAGTAGCTTCAAACATTTCTGGTATATGAAAAACATGTTTTTCAATGGCAAAAATCAATGAATATTGTAAATGCACAAACAGTAATATCTCCACATTGCAAGGTGCAATTCTGAAATTTTTTGCTTTTTCCTGCTAATCCTAGCATGATAAAGAAGATTCAAAGAGAGTGAGATGCCAGCTCCTTTCATTCAGTCAGTAGCTTCAAACATTTCTGGTATATGAAAAACATGTTTTTCAATGGCAAAAATCAATGAATATTGTAAATGCACAAACAGTAATATCTCCACATTGCACGGTGCAATTCTGAAATTTTTAGCTTTTTCCTGTTAATCCTAGCATGATAAAGAAGATTCAAAGAGAGTGAGATGCCAGCTCATTTCATTCAGTCAGTAGCTTCAAACATTTCTGGACGTTTTTCAATGGCAAAAATCAATGAATATTGTAAATGCACAAACAGTAATATCTCCACATTGCACGGTGCAATTCTGAAATTTTTTGCTTTTTCCTGTTAATCCTAGCATGATAAAGAAGATTCAAAGAGAGTGAGATGCCAGCTCCTTTCATTCAGTCAGTAGCTTCAAACATTTCTGGTATATGAAAAACATGTTTTTCAATGGCAAAAATCAATGAATATTGTAAATGCACAAACAGTAATATCTCCACATTGCACGGTGCAATTCTGAAATTTTTAGCTTTTTCCTGCTAATCCTAGCATGATAAAGAAGATTCAAAGAGAGTGAGATGCCAGCTCCTTTCATTCAGTCAGTAGCTTCAAACATTTCTGGTATATGAAAAACATGTTTTTCAATGGCAAAAATCAATGAATATTGTAAATGCACAAACAGTAATATCTCCACATTGCACGGTGCAATTCTGAAATTTTTAGCTTTTTCCTGTTAATCCTAGCATGATAAAGAAGATTCAAAGAGAGTGAGATGCCAGCTCCTTTCATTCAGTCAGTAGCTTCAAACATTTCTGGACGTTTTTCAATGGCAAAAATCAATGAATATTGTAAATGCACAAACAGTAATATCTCCACATTGCACGGTGCAATTCTGAAATTTTTAGCTTTTTCCTGCTAATCCTAGCATGATAAAGAAGATTCAAAGAGAGTGAGATGCCAGCTCCTTTCATTCAGTCAGTAGCTTCAAACATTTCTGGTATATGAAAAACATGTTTTTCAATGGCAAAAATCAATGAATATTGTAAATGCACAAACAGTAATATCTCCACATTGCAAGGTGCAATTCTGAAATTTTTTGCTTTTTCCTGCTAATCCTAGCATGATAAAGAAGATTCAAAGAGAGTGAGATGCCAGCTCCTTTCATTCAGTCAGTAGCTTCAAACATTTCTGGTATATGAAAAACATGTTTTTCAATGGCAAAAATCAATGAATATTGTAAATGCACAAACAGTAATATCTCCACATTGCACGGTGCAATTCTGAAATTTTTTGCTTTTTCCTGCTAATCCTAGCATGATAAAGAAGATTCAAAGAGAGTGAGATGCCAGCTCCTTTCATTCAGTCAGTAGCTTCAAACATTTCTGGACGTTTTTCAATGGCAAAAATCAATGAATATTGTAAATGCACAAACAGTAATATCTCCACATTGCACGGTGCAATTCTGAAATTTTTTGCTTTTTCCTGCTAATCCTAGCATGATAAAGAAGATTCAAAGAGAGTGAGATGCCAGCTCCTTTCATTCAGTCAGTAGCTTCAAACATTTCTGGACGTTTTTCAATGGCAAAAATCAATGAATATTGTAAATGCACAAACAGTAATATCTCCACATTGCACGGTGCAATTCTGAAATTTTTTGCTTTTTCCTGCTAATCCTAGCATGATAAAGAAGATTCAAAGAGAGTGAGATGCCAGCTCCTTTCATTCAGTCAGTAGCTTCAAACATTTCTGGTATATGAAAAACATGTTTTTCAATGGCAAAAATCAATGAATATTGTAAATGCACAAACAGTAATATCTCCACATTGCACGGTGCAATTCTGAAATTTTTAGCTTTTTCCTGTTAATCCTAGCATGATAAAGAAGATTCAAAGAGAGTGAGATGCCAGCTCCTTTCATTCAGTCAGTAGCTTCAAACATTTCTGGTATATGAAAAACATGTTTTTCAATGGCAAAAATCAATGAATATTGTAAATGCACAAACAGTAATATCTCCACATTGCAAGGTGCAATTCTGAAATTTTTTGCTTTTTCCTGTTAATCCTAGCATGATAAAGAAGATTCAAAGAGAGTGAGATGCCAGCTCCTTTCATTCAGTCAGTAGCTTCAAACATTTCTGGACGTTTTTCAATGGCAAAAATCAATGAATATTGTAAATGCACAAACAGTAATATCTCCACATTGCAAGGTGCAATTCTGAAATTTTTTGCTTTTTCCTGCTAATCCTAGCATGATAAAGAAGATTCAAAGAGAGTGAGATGCCAGCTCCTTTCATTCAGTCAGTAGCTTCAAACATTTCTGGACGTTTTTCAATGGCAAAAATCAATGAATATTGTAAATGCACAAACAGTAATATCTCCACATTGCACGGTGCAATTCTGAAATTTTTAGCTTTTTCCTGCTAATCCTAGCATGATAAAGAAGATTCAAAGAGAGTGAGATGCCAGCTCCTTTCATTCAGTCAGTAGCTTCAAACATTTCTGGTATATGAAAAACATGTTTTTCAATGGCAAAAATCAATGAATATTGTAAATGCACAAACAGTAATATCTCCACATTGCAAGGTGCAATTCTGAAATTTTTTGCTTTTTCCTGCTAATCCTAGCATGATAAAGAAGATTCAAAGAGAGTGAGATGCCAGCTCCTTTCATTCAGTCAGTAGCTTCAAACATTTCTGGACGTTTTTCAATGGCAAAAATCAATGAATATTGTAAATGCACAAACAGTAATATCTCCACATTGCACGGTGCAATTCTGAAATTTTTAGCTTTTTCCTGTTAATCCTAGCATGATAAAGAAGATTCAAAGAGAGTGAGATGCCAGCTCCTTTCATTCAGTCAGTAGCTTCAAACATTTCTGGTATATGAAAAACATGTTTTTCAATGGCAAAAATCAATGAATATTGTAAATGCACAAACAGTAATATCTCCACTTTGCACGGTGCAATTCTGAAATTTTTAGCTTTTTCCTGTTAATCCTAGCATGATAAAGAAGATTCAAAGAGAGTGAGATGCCAGCTCCTTTCATTCAGTCAGTAGCTTCAAACATTTCTGGACGTTTTTCAATGGCAAAAATCAATGAATATTGTAAATGCACAAACAGTAATATCTCCACATTGCACGGTGCAATTCTGAAATTTTTTGCTTTTTCCTGTTAATCCTAGCATGATAAAGAAGATTCAAAGAGAGTGAGATGCCAGCTCCTTTCATTCAGTCAGTAGCTTCAAACATTTCTGGTATATGAAAAACATGTTTTTCAATGGCAAAAATCAATGAATATTGTAAATGCACAAACAGTAATATCTCCACATTGCAAGGTGCAATTCTGAAATTTTTTGCTTTTTCCTGCTAATCCTAGCATGATAAAGAAGATTCAAAGAGAGTGAGATGCCAGCTCCTTTCATTCAGTCAGTAGCTTCAAACATTTCTGGTATATGAAAAACATGTTTTTCAATGGCAAAAATCAATGAATATTGTAAATGCACAAACAGTAATATCTCCACATTGCACGGTGCAATTCTGAAATTTTTTGCTTTTTCCTGCTAATCCTAGCATGATAAAGAAGATTCAAAGAGAGTGAGATGCCAGCTCCTTTCATTCAGTCAGTAGCTTCAAACATTTCTGGACGTTTTTCAATGGCAAAAATCAATGAATATTGTAAATGCACAAACAGTAATATCTCCACATTGCACGGTGCAATTCTGAAATTTTTAGCTTTTTCCTGCTAATCCTAGCATGATAAAGAAGATTCAAAGAGAGTGAGATGCCAGCTCCTTTCATTCAGTCAGTAGCTTCAAACATTTCTGGTATATGAAAAACATGTTTTTCAATGGCAAAAATCAATGAATATTGTAAATGCACAAACAGTAATATCTCCACATTGCAAGGTGCAATTCTGAAATTTTTTGCTTTTTCCTGCTAATCCTAGCATGATAAAGAAGATTCAAAGAGAGTGAGATGCCAGCTCCTTTCATTCAGTCAGTAGCTTCAAACATTTCTGGACGTTTTTCAATGGCAAAAATCAATGAATATTGTAAATGCACAAACAGTAATATCTCCACATTGCACGGTGCAATTCTGAAATTTTTAGCTTTTTCCTGTTAATCCTAGCATGATAAAGAAGATTCAAAGAGAGTGAGATGCCAGCTCCTTTCATTCAGTCAGTAGCTTCAAACATTTCTGGTATATGAAAAACATGTTTTTCAATGGCAAAAATCAATGAATATTGTAAATGCACAAACAGTAATATCTCCACTTTGCACGGTGCAATTCTGAAATTTTTAGCTTTTTCCTGTTAATCCTAGCATGATAAAGAAGATTCAAAGAGAGTGAGATGCCAGCTCCTTTCATTCAGTCAGTAGCTTCAAACATTTCTGGACGTTTTTCAATGGCAAAAATCAATGAATATTGTAAATGCACAAACAGTAATATCTCCACATTGCACGGTGCAATTCTGAAATTTTTTGCTTTTTCCTGTTAATCCTAGCATGATAAAGAAGATTCAAAGAGAGTGAGATGCCAGCTCCTTTCATTCAGTCAGTAGCTTCAAACATTTCTGGTATATGAAAAACATGTTTTTCAATGGCAAAAATCAATGAATATTGTAAATGCACAAACAGTAATATCTCCACATTGCAAGGTGCAATTCTGAAATTTTTTGCTTTTTCCTGCTAATCCTAGCATGATAAAGAAGATTCAAAGAGAGTGAGATGCCAGCTCCTTTCATTCAGTCAGTAGCTTCAAACATTTCTGGTATATGAAAAACATGTTTTTCAATGGCAAAAATCAATGAATATTGTAAATGCACAAACAGTAATATCTCCACATTGCACGGTGCAATTCTGAAATTTTTTGCTTTTTCCTGCTAATCCTAGCATGATAAAGAAGATTCAAAGAGAGTGAGATGCCAGCTCCTTTCATTCAGTCAGTAGCTTCAAACATTTCTGGTATATGAAAAACATGTTTTTCAATGGCAAAAATCAATGAATATTGTAAATTCACAAACAGTAATATCTCCACATTGCAAGGTGCAATTCTGAAATTTTTTGCTTTTTCCTGTTAATCCTAGCATGATAAAGAAGATTCAAAGAGAGTGAGATGCCAGCTCCTTTCATTCAGTCAGTAGCTTCAAACATTTCTGGACGTTTTTCAATGGCAAAAATCAATGAATATTGTAAATGCACAAACAGTAATATCTCCACATTGCAAGGTGCAATTCTGAAATTTTTAGCTTTTTCCTGTTAATCCTAGCATGATAAAGAAGATACAAAGAGAGTGAGATGCCAGCTCCTTTCATTCAGTCAGTAGCTTCAAACATTTCTGGTATATGAAAAACATGTTTTCAATGGCAAAAATCAATGAATATTGTAAATGCACAAACAGTAATATCTCCACATTGCAAGGTGCAATTCTGAAATTTTTAGCTTTTTCCTGCTAATCCTAGCATGATAAAGAAGATTCAAAGAGAGTGAGATGCCAGCTCCTTTCATTCAGTCAGTAGCTTCAAACATTTCTGGTATATGAAAAACATGTTTTTCAATGGCAAAAATCAATGAATATTGTAAATGCACAAACAGTAATATCTCCACATTGCACGGTGCAATTCTGAAATTTTTAGCTTTTTCCTGCTAATCCTAGCATGATAAAGAAGATTCAAAGAGAGTGAGATGCCAGCTCCTTTCATTCAGTCAGTAGCTTCAAACATTTCTGGTATATGAAAAACATGTTTTTCAATGGCAAAAATCAATGAATATTGTAAATGCACAAACAGTAATATCTCCACATTGCAAGGTGCAATTCTGAAATTTTTAGCTTTTTCCTGCTAATCCTAGCATGATAAAGAAGATTCAAAGAGAGTGAGATGCCAGCTCCTTTCATTCAGTCAGTAGCTTCAAACATTTCTGGACGTTTTTCAATGGAAAAAATCAATGAATATTGTAAATGCACAAACAGTAATATCTCCACATTGCACGGTGCAATTCTGAAATTTTTAGCTTTTTCCTGCTAATCCTAGCATGATAAAGAAGATTCAAAGAGAGTGAGATGCCAGCTCCTTTCATTCAGTCAGTAGCTTCAAACATTTCTGGTATATGAAAAACATGTTTTTCAATGGCAAAAATCAATGAATATTGTAAATGCACAAACAGTAATATCTCCACATTGCACGGTGCAATTCTGAAATTTTTAGCTTTTTCCTGTTAATCCTAGCATGATAAAGAAGATTCAAAGAGAGTGAGATGCCAGCTCCTTTCATTCAGTCAGTAGCTTCAAACATTTCTGGTATATGAAAAACATGTTTTTCAATGGCAAAAATCAATGAATATTGTAAATGCACAAACAGTAATATCTCCACATTGCAAGGTGCAATTCTGAAATTTTTAGCTTTTTCCTGTTAATCCTAGCATGATAAAGAAGATTCAAAGAGAGTGAGATGCCAGCTCCTTTCATTCAGTCAGTAGCTTCAAACATTTCTGGTATATGAAAAACATGTTTTTCAATGGCAAAAATCAATGAATATTGTAAATGCACAAACAGTAATATCTCCACATTGCACGGTGCAATTCTGAAATTTTTTGCTTTTTCCTGCTAATCCTAGCATGATAAAGAAGATTCAAAGAGAGTGAGATGCCAGCTCCTTTCATTCAGTCAGTAGCTTCAAACATTTCTGGACGTTTTTCAATGGCAAAAATCAATGAATATTGTAAATGCACAAACAGTAATATCTCCACATTGCAAGGTGCAATTCTGAAATTTTTTGCTTTTTCCTGCTAATCCTAGCATGATAAAGAAGATTCAAAGAGAGTGAGATGCCAGCTCCTTTCATTCAGTCAGTAGCTTCAAACATTTCTGGTATATGAAAAACATGTTTTTCAATGGCAAAAATCAATGAATATTGTAAATGCACAAACAGTAATATCTCCACATTGCACGGTGCAATTCTGAAATTTTTAGCTTTTTCCTGTTAATCCTAGCATGATAAAGAAGATTCAAAGAGAGTGAGATGCCAGCTCCTTTCATTCAGTCAGTAGCTTCAAACATTTCTGGTATATGAAAAACATGTTTTTCAATGGCAAAAATCAATGAATATTGTAAATGCACAAACAGTAATATCTCCACATTGCAAGGTGCAATTCTGAAATTTTTAGCTTTTTCCTGCTAATCCTAGCATGATAAAGAAGATTCAAAGAGAGTGAGATGCCAGCTCCTTTCATTCAGTCAGTAGCTTCAAACATTTCTGGTATATGAAAAACATGTTTTTCAATGGCAAAAATCAATGAATATTGTAAATGCACAAACAGTAATATCTCCACATTGCACGGTGCAATTCTGAAATTTTTAGCTTTTTCCTGTTAATCCTAGCATGATAAAGAAGATTCAAAGAGAGTGAGATGCCAGCTCCTTTCATTCAGTCAGTAGCTTCAAACATTTCTGGTATATGAAAAACATGTTTTTCAATGGCAAAAATCAATGAATATTGTAAATGCACAAACAGTAATATCTCCACATTGCACTGTGCAATTCTGAAATTTTTTGCTTTTTCCTGCTAATCCTAGCATGATAAAGAAGATTCAAAGAGAGTGAGATGCCAGCTCCTTTCATTCAGTCAGTAGCTTCAAACATTTCTGGTATATGAAAAACATGTTTTTCAATGGCAAAAATCAATGAATATTGTAAATGCACAAACAGTAATATCTCCACATTGCAAGGTGCAATTCTGAAATTTTTAGCTTTTTCCTGTTAATCCTAGCATGATAAAGAAGATTCAAAGAGAGTGAGATGCCAGCTCCTTTCATTCAGTCAGTAGCTTCAAACATTTCTGGACGTTTTTCAATGGCAAAAATCAATGAATATTGTAAATGCACAAACAGTAATATCTCCACATTGCAAGGTGCAATTCTGAAATTTTTTGCTTTTTCCTGCTAATCCTAGCATGATAAAGAAGATTCAAAGAGAGTGAGATGCCAGCTCCTTTCATTCAGTCAGTAGCTTCAAACATTTCTGGTATATGAAAAACATGTTTTTCAATGGCAAAAATCAATGAATATCGTAAATGCACAAACAGTAATATCTCCACATTGCAAGGTGCAATTCTGAAATTTTTAGCTTTTTCCTGCTAATCCTAGCATGATAAAGAAGATTCAAAGAGAGTGAGATGCCAGCTCCTTTCATTCAGTCAGTAGCTTCAAACATTTCTGGTATATGAAAAACATGTTTTTCAATGGCAAAAATCAATGAATATTGTAAATGCACAAACAGTAATATCTCCACATTGCACGGTGCAATTCTGAAATTTTTAGCTTTTTCCTGTTAATCCTAGCATGATAAAGAAGATTCAAAGAGAGTGAGATGCCAGCTCCTTTCATTCAGTCAGTAGCTTCAAACATTTCTGGTATATGAAAAACATGTTTTTCAATGGCAAAAATCAATGAATATTGTAAATGCACAAACAGTAATATCTCCACATTGCACGGTGCAATTCTGAAATTTTTAGCTTTTTCCTGTTAATCCTAGCATGATAAAGAAGATTCAAAGAGAGTGAGATGCCAGCTCCTTTCATTCAGTCAGTAGCTTCAAACATTTCTGGACGTTTTTCAATGGCAAAAATCAATGAATATTGTAAATGCACAAACAGTAATATCTCCACATTGCACGGTGCAATTCTGAAATTTTTTGCTTTTTCCTGCTAATCCTAGCATGATAAAGAAGATTCAAAGAGAGTGAGATGCCAGCTCCTTTCATTCAGTCAGTAGCTTCAAACATTTCTGGTATATGAAAAACATGTTTTTCAATGGCAAAAATCAATGAATATCGTAAATGCACAAACAGTAATATCTCCACATTGCAAGGTGCAATTCTGAAATTTTTAGCTTTTTCCTGCTAATCCTAGCATGATAAAGAAGATTCAAAGAGAGTGAGATGCCAGCTCCTTTCATTCAGTCAGTAGCTTCAAACATTTCTGGTATATGAAAAACATGTTTTTCAATGGCAAAAATCAATGAATATTGTAAATGCACAAACAGTAATATCTCCACATTGCACGGTGCAATTCTGAAATTTTTAGCTTTTTCCTGTTAATCCTAGCATGATAAAGAAGATTCAAAGAGAGTGAGATGCCAGCTCCTTTCATTCAGTCAGTAGCTTCAAACATTTCTGGTATATGAAAAACATGTTTTTCAATGGCAAAAATCAATGAATATTGTAAATGCACAAACAGTAATATCTCCACATTGCACGGTGCAATTCTGAAATTTTTAGCTTTTTCCTGTTAATCCTAGCATGATAAAGAAGATTCAAAGAGAGTGAGATGCCAGCTCCTTTCATTCAGTCAGTAGCTTCAAACATTTCTGGACGTTTTTCAATGGCAAAAATCAATGAATATTGTAAATGCACAAACAGTAATATCTCCACATTGCAAGGTGCAATTCTGAAATTTTTTGCTTTTTCCTGCTAATCCTAGCATGATAAAGAAGATTCAAAGAGAATGAGATGCCAGCTCCTTTCATTCAGTCAGTAGCTTCAAACATTTCTGGTATATGAAAAACATGTTTTTCAATGGCAAAAATCGATGAATATTGTAAATGCACAAACAGTAATATCTCCACATTGCAAGGTGCAATTCTGAAATTTTTAGCTTTTTCCTGTTAATCCTAGCATGATAAAGAAGATTCAAAGAGAGTGAGATGCCAGCTCCTTTCATTCAGTCAGTAGCTTCAAACATTTCTGGACGTTTTTCAATGGCAAAAATCAATGAATATTGTAAATGCACAAACAGTAATATCTCCACATTGCACGGTGCAATTCTGAAATTTTTTGCTTTTTCCTGCTAATCCTAGCATGATAAAGAAGATTCAAAGAGAGTGAGATGCCAGCTCCTTTCATTCAGTCAGTAGCTTCAAACATTTCTGGACGTTTTTCAATGGCAAAAATCAATGAATATTGTAAATGCACAAACAGTAATATCTCCACATTGCAAGGTGCAATTCTGAAATTTTTAGCTTTTTCCTGTTAATCCTAGCATGATAAAGAAGATTCAAAGAGAGTGAGATGCCAGCTCCTTTCATTCAGTCAGTAGCTTCAAACATTTCTGGTATATGAAAAACATGTTTTTCAATGGCAAAAATCAATGAATATTGTAAATGCACAAACAGTAATATCTCCACATTGCAAGGTGCAATTCTGAAATTTTTTGCTTTTTCCTGTTAATCCTAGCATGATAAAGAAGATTCAAAGAGAGTGAGATGCCAGCTCCTTTCATTCAGTCAGTAGCTTCAAACATTTCTGGTATATGAAAAACATGTTTTTCAATGGCAAAAATCAATGAATATTGTAAATGCACAAACAGTAATATCTCCACATTGCACGGTGCAATTCTGAAATTTTTAGCTTTTTCCTGTTAATCCTAGCATGATAAAGAAGATTCAAAGAGAGTGAGATGCCAGCTCCTTTCATTCAGTCAGTAGCTTCAAACATTTCTGGTATATGAAAAACATGTTTTTCAATGGCAAAAATCAATGAATATTGTAAATGCACAAACAGTAATATCTCCACATTGCAAGGTGCAATTCTGAAATTTTTTGCTTTTTCCTGTTAATCCTAGCATGATAAAGAAGATTCAAAGAGAGTGAGATGCCAGCTCCTTTCATTCAGTCAGTAGCTTCAAACATTTCTGGTATATGAAAAACATGTTTTTCAATGGCAAAAATCAATGAATATTGTAAATGCACAAACAGTAATATCTCCACATTGCACGGTGCAATTCTGAAATTTTTAGCTTTTTCCTGCTAATCCTAGCATGATAAAGAAGATTCAAAGAGAGTGAGATGCCAGCTCCTTTCATTCAGTCAGTAGCTTCAAACATTTCTGGTATATGAAAAACATGTTTTTCAATGGCAAAAATCAATGAATATTGTAAATGCACAAACAGTAATATCTCCACATTGCACGGTGCAATTCTGAAATTTTTAGCTTTTTCCTGCTAATCCTAGCATGATAAAGAAGATTCAAAGAGAGTGAGATGCCAGCTCCTTTCATTCAGTCAGTAGCTTCAAACATTTCTGGACGTTTTTCAATGGCAAAAATCAATGAATATTGTAAATGCACAAACAGTAATATCTCCACATTGCAAGGTGCAATTCTGAAATTTTTAGCTTTTTCCTGTTAATCCTAGCATGATAAAGAAGATTCAAAGAGAGTGAGATGCCAGCTCCTTTCATTCAGTCAGTAGCTTCAAACATTTCTGGACGTTTTTCAATGGCAAAAATCAATGAATATTGTAAATGCACAAACAGTAATATCTCCACATTGCAAGGTGCAATTCTGAAATTTTTTGCTTTTTCCTGTTAATCCTAGCATGATAAAGAAGATTCAAAGAGAGTGAGATGCCAGCTCCTTTCATTCAGTCAGTAGCTTCAAACATTTCTGGTATATGAAAAACATGTTTTTCAATGTCAAAAATTAATGAATATTGTAAATGCACAAACAGTAATATCTCCACATTGCAAGGTGCAATTCTGAAATTTTTAGCTTTTTCCTGCTAATCCTAGCATGATAAAGAAGATTCAAAGAGAGTGAGATGCCAGCTCCTTTCATTCAGTCAGTAGCTTCAAACATTTCTGGTATATGAAAAACATGTTTTTCAATGGCAAAAATCAATGAATATTGTAAAGGCACAAACAGTAATATCTCCACATTGCACGGTGCAATTCTGAAATTTTTAGCTTTTTCCTGTTAATCCTAGCATGATAAAGAAGATTCAAAGAGAGTGAGATGCCAGCTCCTTTCATTCAGTCAGTAGCTTCAAACATTTCTGGACGTTTTTCAATGGCAAAAATCAATGAATATTGTAAATGCACAAACAGTAATATCTCCACATTGCACGGTGCAATTCTGAAATTTTTTGCTTTTTCCTGCTAATCCTAGCATGATAAAGAAGATTCAAAGAGAGTGAGATGCCAGCTCCTTTCATTCAGTCAGTAGCTTCAAACATTTCTGGTATATGAAAAACATGTTTTTCAATGGCAAAAATCAATGAATATTGTAAATGCACAAACAGTAATATCTCCACATTGCAAGGTGCAATTCTGAAATTTTTAGCTTTTTCCTGCTAATCCTAGCATGATAAAGAAGATTCAAAGAGAGTGAGATGCCAGCTCCTTTCATTCAGTCAGTAGCTTCAAACATTTCTGGTATATGAAAAACATGTTTTTCAATGGCAAAAATCAATGAATATTGTAAATGCACAAACAGTAATATCTCCACATTGCACGGTGCAATTCTGAAATTTTTAGCTTTTTCCTGTTAATCCTAGCATGATAAAGAAGATTCAAAGAGAGTGAGATGCCAGCTCCTTTCATTCAGTCAGTAGCTTCAAACATTTCTGGTATATGAAAAACATGTTTTTCAATGGCAAAAATCAATGAATATTGTAAATGCACAAACAGTAATATCTCCACATTGCACGGTGCAATTCTGAAATTTTTAGCTTTTTCCTGTTAATCCTAGCATGATAAAGAAGATTCAAAGAGAGTGAGATGCCAGCTCCTTTCATTCAGTCAGTAGCTTCAAACATTTCTGGACGTTTTTCAATGGCAAAAATCAATGAATATTGTAAATGCACAAACAGTAATATCTCCACATTGCAAGGTGCAATTCTGAAATTTTTTGCTTTTTCCTGCTAATCCTAGCATGATAAAGAAGATTCAAAGAGAGTGAGATGCCAGCTACTTTCATTCAGTCAGTAGCTTCAAACATTTCTGGTATATGAAAAACATGTTTTTCAATGGCAAAAATCAATGAATATTGTAAATGCACAAACAGTAATATCTCCACATTGCAAGGTGCAATTCTGAAATTTTTAGCTTTTTCCTGTTAATCCTAGCATGATAAAGAAGATTCAAAGAGAGTGAGATGCCAGCTCCTTTCATTCAGTCAGTAGCTTCAAACATTTCTGGACGTTTTTCAATGGCAAAAATCAATGAATATTGTAAATGCACAAACAGTAATATCTCCACATTGCACGGTGCAATTTTGAAATTTTTTGCTTTTTCCTGCTAATCCTAGCATGATAAAGAAGATTCAAAGAGAGTGAGATGCCAGCTCCTTTCATTCAGTCAGTAGCTTCAAACATTTCTGGACGTTTTTCAATGGCAAAAATCAATGAATATTGTAAATGCACAAACAGTAATATCTCCACATTGCAAGGTGCAATTCTGAAATTTTTAGCTTTTTCCTGTTAATCCTAGCATGATAAAGAAGATTCAAAGAGAGTGAGATGCCAGCTCCTTTCATTCAGTCAGTAGCTTCAAACATTTCTGGTATATGAAAAACATGTTTTTCAATGGCAAAAATCAATGAATATTGTAAATGCACAAACAGTAATATCTCCACATTGCAAGGTGCAATTCTGAAATTTTTTGCTTTTTCCTGTTAATCCTAGCATGATAAAGAAGATTCAAAGAGAGTGAGATGCCAGCTCCTTTCATTCAGTCAGTAGCTTCAAACATTTCTGGTATATGAAAAACATGTTTTTCAATGGCAAAAATCAATGAATATTGTAAATGCACAAACAGTAATATCTCCACATTGCACGGTGCAATTCTGAAATTTTTAGCTTTTTCCTGTTAATCCTAGCATGATAAAGAAGATTCAAAGAGAGTGAGATGCCAGCTCCTTTCATTCAGTCAGTAGCTTCAAACATTTCTGGTATATGAAAAACATGTTTTTCAATGGCAAAAATCAATGAATATTGTAAATGCACAAACAGTAATATCTCCACATTGCAAGGTGCAATTCTGAAATTTTTTGCTTTTTCCTGTTAATCCTAGCATGATAAAGAAGATTCAAAGAGAGTGAGATGCCAGCTCCTTTCATTCAGTCAGTAGCTTCAAACATTTCTGGTATATGAAAAACATGTTTTTCAATGGCAAAAATCAATGAATATTGTAAATGCACAAACAGTAATATCTCCACATTGCACGGTGCAATTCTGAAATTTTTAGCTTTTTCCTGCTAATCCTAGCATGATAAAGAAGATTCAAAGAGAGTGAGATGCCAGCTCCTTTCATTCAGTCAGTAGCTTCAAACATTTCTGGTATATGAAAAACATGTTTTTCAATGGCAAAAATCAATGAATATTGTAAATGCACAAACAGTAATATCTCCACATTGCACGGTGCAATTCTGAAATTTTTAGCTTTTTCCTGCTAATCCTAGCATGATAAAGAAGATTCAAAGAGAGTGAAATGCCAGCTCCTTTCATTCAGTCAGTAGCTTCAAACATTTCTGGTATATGAAAAACATGTTTTTCAATGGCAAAAATCAATGAATATTGTAAATGCACAAACAGTAATATCTCCACATTGCAAGGTGCAATTCTGAAATTTTTAGCTTTTTCCTGTTAATCCTAGCATGATAAAGAAGATTCAAAGAGAGTGAGATGCCAGCTCCTTTCATTCAGTCAGTAGCTTCAAACATTTCTGGACGTTTTTCAATGGCAAAAATCAATGAATATTGTAAATGCACAAACAGTAATATCTCCACATTGCACGGTGCAATTTTGAAATTTTTTGCTTTTTCCTGCTAATCCTAGCATGATAAAGAAGATTCAAAGAGAGTGAGATGCCAGCTCCTTTCATTCAGTCAGTAGCTTCAAACATTTCTGGACGTTTTTCAATGGCAAAAATCAATGAATATTGTAAATGCACAAACAGTAATATCTCCACATTGCAAGGTGCAATTCTGAAATTTTTAGCTTTTTCCTGTTAATCCTAGCATGATAAAGAAGATTCAAAGAGAGTGAGATGCCAGCTCCTTTCATTCAGTCAGTAGCTTCAAACATTTCTGGTATATGAAAAACATGTTTTTCAATGGCAAAAATCAATGAATATTGTAAATGCACAAACAGTAATATCTCCACATTGCAAGGTGCAATTCTGAAATTTTTTGCTTTTTCCTGTTAATCCTAGCATGATAAAGAAGATTCAAAGAGAGTGAGATGCCAGCTCCTTTCATTCAGTCAGTAGCTTCAAACATTTCTGGTATATGAAAAACATGTTTTTCAATGGCAAAAATCAATGAATATTGTAAATGCACAAACAGTAATATCTCCACATTGCACGGTGCAATTCTGAAATTTTTAGCTTTTTCCTGTTAATCCTAGCATGATAAAGAAGATTCAAAGAGAGTGAGATGCCAGCTCCTTTCATTCAGTCAGTAGCTTCAAACATTTCTGGTATATGAAAAACATGTTTTTCAATGGCAAAAATCAATGAATATTGTAAATGCACAAACAGTAATATCTCCACATTGCAAGGTGCAATTCTGAAATTTTTTGCTTTTTCCTGTTAATCCTAGCATGATAAAGAAGATTCAAAGAGAGTGAGATGCCAGCTCCTTTCATTCAGTCAGTAGCTTCAAACATTTCTGGTATATGAAAAACATGTTTTTCAATGGCAAAAATCAATGAATATTGTAAATGCACAAACAGTAATATCTCCACATTGCACGGTGCAATTCTGAAATTTTTAGCTTTTTCCTGCTAATCCTAGCATGATAAAGAAGATTCAAAGAGAGTGAGATGCCAGCTCCTTTCATTCAGTCAGTAGCTTCAAACATTTCTGGTATATGAAAAACATGTTTTTCAATGGCAAAAATCAATGAATATTGTAAATGCACAAACAGTAATATCTCCACATTGCACGGTGCAATTCTGAAATTTTTAGCTTTTTCCTGCTAATCCTAGCATGATAAAGAAGATTCAAAGAGAGTGAGATGCCAGCTCCTTTCATTCAGTCAGTAGCTTCAAACATTTCTGGTATATGAAAAACATGTTTTTCAATGGCAAAAATCAATGAATATTGTAAATGCACAAACAGTAATATCTCCACATTGCAAGGTGCAATTCTGAAATTTTTAGCTTTTTCCTGTTAATCCTAGCATGATAAAGAAGATTCAAAGAGAGTGAGATGCCAGCTCCTTTCATTCAGTCAGTAGCTTCAAACATTTCTGGTATATGAAAAACATGTTTTTCAATGGCAAAAATCAATGAATATTGTAAATGCACAAACAGTAATATCTCCACATTGCAAGGTGCAATTCTGAAATTTTTTGCTTTTTCCTGCTAATCCTAGCATGATAAAGAAGATTCAAAGAGAGTGAGATGCCAGCTCCTTTCATTCAGTCAGTAGCTTCAAACATTTCTGGTATATGAAAAACATGTTTTTCAATGGCAAAAATCAATGAATATTGTAAATGCACAAACAGTAATATCTCCACATTGCAAGGTGCAATTCTGAAATTTTTTGCTTTTTCCTGCTAATCCTAGCATGATAAAGAAGATTCAAAGAGAGTGAGATGCCAGCTCCTTTAATTCAGTCAGTAGCTTCAAACATTTCTGGACGTTTTTCAATGGCAAAAATCAATGAATATTGTAAATGCACAAACAGTAATATCTCCACATTGCACGGTGCAATTCTGAAATTTTTTGTTTTTTCCTGCTAATCCTAGCATGATAAAGAAGATTCAAAGAGAGTGAGATGCCAGCTCCTTTCATTCAGTCAGTAGCTTCAAACATTTCTGGTATATGAAAAACATGTTTTTCAATGGCAAAAATCAATGAATATTGTAAATGCACAAACAGTAATATCTCCACATTGCAAGGTGCAATTCTGAAATTTTTTGCTTTTTCCTGCTAATCCTAGCATGATAAAGAAGATTCAAAGAGAGTGAGATGCCAGCTCCTTTCATTCAGTCAGTAGCTTCAAACATTTCTGGTATATGAAAAACATGTTTTTCAATGGCAAAAATCAATGAATATTGTAAATGCACAAACAGTAATATCTCCACATTGCACGGTGCAATTCTGAAATTTTTTGCTTTTTCCTGCTAATCCTAGCATGATAAAGAAGATTCAAAGAGAGTGAGATGCCAGCTCCTTTCATTCAGTCAGTAGCTTCAAACATTTCTGGTATATGAAAAACATGTTTTTCAATGGCAAAAATCAATGAATATTGTAAATGCACAAACAGTAATATCTCCACATTGCAAGGTGCAATTCTGAAATTTTTAGCTTTTTCCTGTTAATCCTAGCATGATAAAGAAGATTCAAAGAGAGTGAGATGCCAGCTCCTTTCATTCAGTCAGTAGCTTCAAACATTTCTGGACGTTTTTCAATGGCAAAAATCAATGAATATTGTAAATGCACAAACAGTAATATCTCCACATTGCACGGTGCAATTCTGAAATTTTTAGCTTTTTCCTGTTAATCCTAGCATGATAAAGAAGATTCAAAGAGAGTGAGATGCCAGCTCCTTTCATTCAGTCAGTAGCTTCAAACATTTCTGGTATATGAAAAACATGTTTTTCAATGGCAAAAATCAATGAATATTGTAAATGCACAAACAGTAATATCTCCACATTGCACGGTGCAATTCTGAAATTTTTAGCTTTTTCCTGTTAATCCTAGCATGATAAAGAAGATTCAAAGAGAGTGAGATGCCAGCTCCTTTCATTCAGTCAGTAGCTTCAAACATTTCTGGTATATGAAAAACATGTTTTTCAATGGCAAAAATCAATGAATATTGTAAATGCACAAACAGTAATATCTCCACATTGCACGGTGCAATTCTGAAATTTTTTGCTTTTTCCTGCTAATCCTAGCATGATAAAGAAGATTCAAAGAGCGTGAGATGCCAGCTCCTTTCATTCAGTCAGTAGCTTCAAACATTTCTGGTATATGAAAAACATGTTTTTCAATGGCAAAAATCAATGAATATTGTAAATGCACAAACAGTAATATCTCCACATTGCACGGTGCAATTCTGAAATTTTTAGCTTTTTCCTGTTAATCCTAGCATGATAAAGAAGATTCAAAGAGAGTGAGATGCCAGCTCCTTTCATTCAGTCAGTAGCTTCAAACATTTCTGGTATATGAAAAACATGTTTTTCAATGGCAAAAATCAATGAATATTGTAAATGCACAAACAGTAATATCTCCACATTGCACGGTGCAATTCTGAAATTTTTTGCTTTTTCCTGCTAATCCTAGCATGATAAAGAAGATTCAAAGAGAGTGAGATGCCAGCTCCTTTCATTCAGTCAGTAGCTTCAAACATTTCTGGTATATGAAAAACATGTTTTTCAATGGCAAAAATCAATGAATATTGTAAATGCACAAACAGTAGTATCTCCACATTGCAAGGTGCAATTCTGAAATTTTTAGCTTTTTCCTGTTAATCCTAGCATGATAAAGAAGATTCAAAGAGAGTGAGATGCCAGCTCCTTTCATTCAGTCAGTAGCTTCAAACATTTCTGGTATATGAAAAACATGTTTTTCAATGGCAAAAATCAATGAATATTGTAAATGCACAAACAGTAATATCTCCACATTGCACGGTGCAATTCTGAAATTTTTAGCTTTTTCCTGTTAATCCTAGCATGATAAAGAAGATTCAAAGAGAGTGAGATGCCAGCTCCTTTCATTCAGTCAGTAGCTTCAAACATTTCTGGTATATGAAAAACATGTTTTTCAATGGCAAAAATCAATGAATATTGTAAATGCACAAACAGTAATATCTCCACATTGCACGGTGCAATTCTGAAATTTTTTGCTTTTTCCTGCTAATCCTAGCATGATAAAGAAGATTCAAAGAGAGTGAGATGCCAGCTCCTTTCATTCAGTCAGTAGCTTCAAACATTTCTGGTATATGAAAAACATGTTTTTCAATGGCAAAAATCAATGAATATTGTAAATGCACAAACAGTAATATCTCCACATTGCAAGGTGCAATTCTGAAATTTTTAGCTTTTTCCTGTTAATCCTAGCATGATAAAGAAGATTCAAAGAGAGTGAGATGCCAGCTCCTTTCATTCAGTCAGTAGCTTCAAACATTTCTGGTATATGAAAAACATGTTTTTCAATGGCAAAAATCAATGAATATTGTAAATGCACAAACAGTAATATCTCCACATTGCACGGTGCAATTCTGAAATTTTTAGCTTTTTCCTGTTAATCCTAGCATGATAAAGAAGATTCAAAGAGAGTGAGATGCCAGCTCCTTTCATTCAGTCAGTAGCTTCAAACATTTCTGGACGTTTTTCAATGGCAAAAATCAATGAATATTGTAAATGCACAAACAGTAATATCTCCACATTGCAAGGTGCAATTCTGAAATTTTTAGCTTTTTCCTGTTAATCCTAGCATGATAAAGAAGATTCAAAGAGAGTGAGATGCCAGCTCCTTTCATTCAGTCAGTAGCTTCAAACATTTCTGGTATATGAAAAACATGTTTTTCAATGGCAAAAATCAATGAATATTGTAAATGCACAAACAGTAATATCTCCACATTGCAAGGTGCAATTCTGAAATTTTTAGCTTTTTCCTGCTAATCCTAGCATGATAAAGAAGATTCAAAGAGAGTGAGATGCCAGCTCCTTTCATTCAGTCAGTAGCTTCAAACATTTCTGGTATATGAAAAACATGTTTTTCAATGGCAAAAATCAATGAATATTGTAAATGCACAAACAGTAATATCTCCACATTGCAAGGTGCAATTCTGAAATTTTTAGCTTTTTCCTGCTAATCCTAGCATGATAAAGAAGATTCAAAGAGAGTGAGATGCCAGCTCCTTTCATTCAGTCAGTAGCTTCAAACATTTCTGGTATATGAAAAACATGTTTTTCAATGGCAAAAATCAATGAATATTGTAAATGCACAAACAGTAATATCTCCACATTGCAAGGTGCAATTCTGAAATTTTTTGCTTTTTCCTGCTAATCCTAGCATGATAAAGAAGATTCAAAGAGAGTGAGATGCCAGCTCCTTTCATTCAGTCAGTAGCTTCAAACATTTCTGGTATATGAAAAACATGTTTTTCAATGGCAAAAATCAATGAATATTGTAAATGCACAAACAGTAATATCTCCACATTGCACGGTGCAATTCTGAAATTTTTTGCTTTTTCCTGCTAATCCTAGCATGATAAAGAAGATTCAAAGAGAGTGAGATGCCAGCTCCTTTCATTCAGTCAGTAGCTTCAAACATTTCTGGTATATGAAAAACATGTTTTTCAATGGCAAAAATCAATGAATATTGTAAATGCACAAACAGTAATATCTCCACATTGCAAGGTGCAATTCTGAAATTTTTAGCTTTTTCCTGTTAATCCTAGCATGATAAAGAAGATTCAAAGAGAGTGAGATGCCAGCTCCTTTCATTCAGTCAGTAGCTTCAAACATTTCTGGACGTTTTTCAATGGCAAAAATCAATGAATATTGTAAATGCACAAACAGTAATATCTCCACATTGCAAGGTGCAATTCTGAAATTTTTTGCTTTTTCCTGCTAATCCTAGCATGATAAAGAAGATTCAAAGAGAGTGAGATGCCAGCTCCTTTCATTCAGTCAGTAGCTTCAAACATTTCTGGTATATGAAAAACATGTTTTTCAATGGCAAAAATCAATGAATATTGTAAATGCACAAACAGTAATATCTCCACATTGCAAGGTGCAATTCTGAAATTTTTAGCTTTTTCCTGCTAATCCTAGCATGATAAAGAAGATTCAAAGAGAGTGAGATGCCAGCTCCTTTCATTCAGTCAGTAGCTTCAAACATTTCTGGTATATGAAAAACATGTTTTTCAATGGCAAAAATCAATGAATATTGTAAATGCACAAACAGTAATATCTCCACATTGCACGGTGCAATTCTGAAATTTTTAGCTTTTTCCTGTTAATCCTAGCATGATAAAGAAGATTCAAAGAGAGTGAGATGCCAGCTCCTTTCATTCAGTCAGTAGCTTCAAACATTTCTGGTATATGAAAAACATGTTTTTCAATGGCAAAAATCAATGAATATTGTAAATGCACAAACAGTAATATCTCCACATTGCACGGTGCAATTCTGAAATTTTTAGCTTTTTCCTGTTAATCCTAGCATGATAAAGAAGATTCAAAGAGAGTGAGATGCCAGCTCCTTTCATTCAGTCAGTAGCTTCAAACATTTCTGGACGTTTTTCAATGGCAAAAATCAATGAATATTGTAAATGCACAAACAGTAATATCTCCACATTGCAAGGTGCAATTCTGAAATTTTTTGCTTTTTCCTGCTAATCCTAGCATGATAAAGAAGATTCAAAGAGAGTGAGATGCCAGCTCCTTTCATTCAGTCAGTAGCTTCAAACATTTCTGGTATATGAAAAACATGTTTTTCAATGGCAAAAATCAATGAATATTGTAAATGCACAAACAGTAATATCTCCACATTGCAAGGTGCAATTCTGAAATTTTTAGCTTTTTCCTGTTAATCCTAGCATGATAAAGAAGATTCAAAGAGAGTGAGATGCCAGCTCCTTTCATTCAGTCAGTAGCTTCAAACATTTCTGGACGTTTTTCAATGGCAAAAATCAATGAATATTGTAAATGCACAAACAGTAATATCTCCACATTGCACGGTGCAATTCTGAAATTTTTTGCTTTTTCCTGCTAATCCTAGCATGATAAAAAAGATTCAAAGAGAGTGAGATGCCAGCTCCTTTCATTCAGTCAGTAGCTTCAAACATTTCTGGACGTTTTTCAATGGCAAAAATCAATGAATATTGTAAATGCACAAACAGTAATATCTCCACATTGCAAGGTGCAATTCTGAAATTTTTAGCTTTTTCCTGTTAATCCTAGCATGATAAAGAAGATTCAAAGAGAGTGAGATGCCAGCTCCTTTCATTCAGTCAGTAGCTTCAAACATTTCTGGTATATGAAAAACATGTTTTTCAATGGCAAAAATCAATGAATATTGTAAATGCACAAACAGTAATATCTCCACATTGCAAGGTGCAATTCTGAAATTTTTTGCTTTTTCCTGTTAATCCTAGCATGATAAAGAAGATTCAAAGAGAGTGAGATGCCAGCTCCTTTCATTCAGTCAGTAGCTTCAAACATTTCTGGTATATGAAAAACATGTTTTTCAATGGCAAAAATCAATGAATATTGTAAATGCACAAACAGTAATATCTCCACATTGCACGGTGCAATTCTGAAATTTTTAGCTTTTTCCTGTTAATCCTAGCATGATAAAGAAGATTCAAAGAGAGTGAGATGCCAGCTCCTTTCATTCAGTCAGTAGCTTCAAACATTTCTGGTATATGAAAAACATGTTTTTCAATGGCAAAAATCAATGAATATTGTAAATGCACAAACAGTAATATCTCCACATTGCAAGGTGCAATTCTGAAATTTTTTGCTTTTTCCTGTTAATCCTTGCATGATAAAGAAGATTCAAAGAGAGTGAGATGCCAGCTCCTTTCATTCAGTCAGTAGCTTCAAACATTTCTGGTATATGAAAAACATGTTTTTCAATGGCAAAAATCAATGAATATTGTAAATGCACAAACAGTAATATCTCCACATTGCACGGTGCAATTCTGAAATTTTTAGCTTTTTCCTGCTAATCCTAGCATGATAAAGAAGATTCAAAGAGAGTGAGATGCCAGCTCCTTTCATTCAGTCAGTAGCTTCAAACATTTCTGGTATATGAAAAACATGTTTTTCAATGGCAAAAATCAATGAATATTGTAAATGCACAAACAGTAATATCTCCACATTGCAAGGTGCAATTCTGAAATTTTTTGCTTTTTCCTGTTAATCCTAGCATGATAAAGAAGATTCAAAGAGAGTGAGATGCCAGCTCCTTTCATTCAGTCAGTAGCTTCAAACATTTCTGGTATATGAAAAACATGTTTTTCAATGGCAAAAATCAATGAATATTGTAAATGCACAAACAGTAATATCTCCACATTGCACGGTGCAATTCTGAAATTTTTAGCTTTTTCCTGTTAATCCTAGCATGATAAAGAAGATTCAAAGAGAGTGAGATGCCAGCTCCTTTCATTCAGTCAGTAGCTTCAAACATTTCTGGTATATGAAAAACATGTTTTTCAATGGCAAAAATCAATGAATATTGTAAATGCACAAACAGTAATATCTCCACATTGCACGGTGCAATTCTGAAATTTTTAGCTTTTTCCTGCTAATCCTAGCATGATAAAGAAGATTCAAAGAGAGTGAGATGCCAGCTCCTTTCATTCAGTCAGTAGCTTCAAACATTTCTGGTATATGAAAAACATGTTTTTCAATGGCAAAAATCAATGAATATTGTAAATGCACAAACAGTAATATCTCCACATTGCACGGTGCAATTCTGAAATTTTTAGCTTTTTCCTGTTAATCCTAGCATGATAAAGAAGATTCAAAGAGAGTGAGATGCCAGCTCCTTTCATTCAGTCAGTAGCTTCAAACATTTCTGGTATATGAAA